>NW_026264851.1:1839927-1888696 GCF_000817695.3 Arachis duranensis
AGTATCCCGAGAAAGGATTGAAAATTGGAAGGATGAAATCAGAAACTTGGCTTTCAAATGGAATTTCAGGTGAGAATTCAAAATCGAAAAATTAATTTTTCCTAAAAATTTAAGCTAACAAAAAAAGATACATAATTTTTCATGCGAATCTCTTTTTGTTTTCTACGTAATTTTTTTATATAAATATTTATTGTTGAATTTCATATGATGAAAATTTAATTATTTTATAAAATTTAATAATAATTATTTTTATTCATTTAGCTTATGTTTATTTTTTTTAGATTTAATAAAAATTAAATTTTAGATCTATTAGTAAAGAAAATTTTGATATTATATTACGAGACTATTATTATTGATATATATTGGATGTCTGATATGCGTAACTATTTGATTTGAAAAAAATTGATTTATTTTATACAAATGATTTTTTTTTAAAAAGATTGGTTTGAATAGATCAAATAATCACTTTTAAATTTTTTTTAATTTTTTCTGCGTGTTGATACAGGAGCATGTATCTTTATGTTTGTGTAGTTAATTAAAGTAGCCTAATTTAGCATATATTATTATATTGTGTTATGAGTTAGTTCCACATCGCCTGAGGTATGAAAGTTCTCCCTCCCCTACTAGTATAAATATGCGTATGTACCCCTTTTGTTTAAGAATTGAAGTTGATTTTTGAATATGAAATAAGCTGTGTACTTATTTTCCTCTAACCTCTTTACGAGTAAGAGGTGTATCATTGGCTTAGCCAATCAATGTGGGTTCTTGGTTACTTTCACCATAGTCAGATTGTCAAGCGACGTCCCGGCGTCAGTTTGGTATAAGAGCAAGCAAGGTCGGTCCTCGACTTGCTCCAGTAAAATTTTATTTGGTTCGTGGGTACGGTCTCAGTTTGGTTCGTGGGTACGGTCTCAGTGCGGTTCTCTCGCTGTTGGTACAAGTTGTCATCAGTACGGATTGTCTCTCGCTATTGGTACGAGTCGTCATCAGGACGGATTGTCTGTTGCGAAGTTTCGGATAATATTGTTCTTTTCTCTTCTTTTGGTGCTTTTTCTGTTGGTGATTATCATTCATTATTGGTGCATTTCCATCATCATTGTGCATCATCATAACATCAACACCAAACATCAACCTCATTACATAGTAGTAAAAGATGGTTCCAAAGCGTAGAACTACTCAAGAGATTGAAATGGAGGAGTTACACCGTCAAGTTAAGGAGTTGCGAGAGCAACTTGCAGAACATGAAGCTGCTCAAAATAATCATGGCAGGCAGAGTGATGACAGTTCTTCTAATGAAGAAGATAATGCAAATCCATTTCATTATTCGTCTTCGTCTGAAGATTTGTCCACACAAAGAGCACGACACAACATGACTCACAAAGTTAAAGACTTAGAAATTAAAATTGATGTTCCTGAGTTTGGAGGGAGACTCCAACCAGATGATTTCATCGACTGGCTTTGCACAGTGGAAAGAGTATTCGAGTTAAAAGACATTCCAGACGACAAGCGCGTGAAGCTTGTAGCAATCAAGTTGAAGAAGCAGGCGTCAGTTTGGTGGGAGAATCTCAAGCATCAGCGAGAAAGAGAAGGAAGACGAAAGATCATGACATGGGATAAAATGCGTCGTGAGCTCAAGCGCAAGTTCCTTCCTGAACATTACAGGCAAGACACCTTCATCAAATTTCATAATTTGAGGCAAAAATCATTATCTGTAGAAGAATATACAATGAATTTCGAAGAGTTGCTTATAAAGTGTGACATTCAACAGCTAGAAGAACAAATAATTACTCGTTATTTTGGAGGACTGGACACAGAAATTTCTGATGTCATTCAGCTGCAACCAGATTGGACCTTAGATGATGTCATTAGGCTGCCATTAAAGATTGAAAAGCAAAGAACACAAAGGAATAACACTCGGTCTCCGAAGGACAAAGAAGTCATCCTTGATGTTCAACAAGAAGTGAAGACAGGATTTTTTAAAGGCAACAAGGAGCGTGGATCATCAAGTAGGAAATGCTTCAAATGTCAAGATTTTGGGCATATTGCTGCTGATTGTCCAAATCGAAGGGTTATCACTCTTGTCGAGGAAGAGGTTAATGAAGAACCAATTCAGGAGTAAGAGGAGGAAGGTGAGGTTGACTATGCTATTGAAGAAGTTCCACCAGATTGTGGAGAAGTTTTAGTAGTTTGTCGAAACTTGAATACTGCAAGGGTAATAGAAGACAAAAGTTGGCGACGCCACAACATCTTTCACACAAGATGCACTGTTGAAGAGAAGGTTTGCAAGGTTATCATAGATAGCGAAAGTTGTGAAAATGTTGTTTCAAATTATATAGTAGACAAATTGAAGCTTCCAACCGAGTTACATCCTTATCCTTACAAGTTGCATTGGTTAAAAAAGGAGAATAAAGTTAAAGTAACAAGGCGATGTTGTGTCCAATTTTCTATGGGAAGCAAATACAAGGATAAAGTATGGTGTGACGTCATCCCGATGGACGCGTGTCATTTACTGTTAGGACATCCTTGACAATATGATTGTGGAGCTATTCATGATGGTTTCAAAAATACATAATCCTTTATTAAAGATGGCAAGAAGATCGTATTAACTCTATTACAACATGTAGATGGTCAAAAGAATCAAGCTGAGCTATGCCTTTTCACATCTTTCAAATGCACTCACCAATGGAATCTTTCGCCAATACAAGATGCACCTTTTTCAATCCAGGGAGGATAATATCAGGAGCCCTTTTCAATCCAGGGAGAATGATGCAGGAGCATGTATCTTTATGTTTGTGTCGTTAATTAAAGTAGTCTAGTTTAGCATATATTATTATATTGTGTTATGAGTTAGTCTCGCATCGCCCGAGGCATGAAAGTTCCCCCTCACCTACTAGTATAAACATGCGTATGTACCCTTTTTGTTTAAGAGTTGAAGTTGATTTTTGAATATGAAATAAGTTGTATGCTTATTTTTCTCTAAGCTCTTTGAGAATAAGAGGTGCATCCTTGGCTTAGCCAACCAAGGTGGGTTCTTGGCTACTTTCACCATAGTGGGGTGTTAACCTCGCCAAAATTGGTGACCCAAGCGACGTCCCAGCGTCAGGTGTTATCCTTAAATCCTTAAATAATGAATTTAGTATGTTTTTTTCTTCATCCTTCTTGACCAATCTTTCTTTAAATTTATCTTTTACTCTTATTTATTAAATTTTTTTGTCAAATATATGTATATAAATTATTTGAAAAAGTAAAGTTTGGTATTCTGAAAAAAATAAAATTCACTTTTTTTCTGTATAGGAATGACGAAAAAAATTAGGAATTGAAAAGAAAAGAGGAAAAAATTAGAATTCACATGGAAGGAAGAAATTGAGTTTATGATATGAACAAAAAATTATAAATGGTATCATCTGTGTCTTTTTCTGTCTCTGTTTCTATATTCCTGAGGAGCTTTGTTTTGTTTTCAATGACTCAAATTTTCAGTCGCTAAATTCCTTCTCTAACACAGATTTTAAATTAAGCCGTAAAAATATGTTCAATTACAAATTTACAGTTAAATTAAATTTCATGGTAATCAACCAAGTAGCTTTCATATTAGCTATAAAAAATTAGAAGAGAACGAATTTTAAAAGCGTAACAAAGAAGAAGAGAGTAAAAGTAACTGTTTGGTGCAACTTAAATTATTTTTTAATTAAACTCTTTATATAAAATAAATCATTTTTTTAACCAAATAATAACACATGTCAGCAATCTAAAAATAATTTCATATAAAGTCTAACTGTTGGTGAATTTCTGCCATATCTAATATATAGATAGTTTAATAACTTTTCCTATTGATTAACACTTAACTGGCTTTTAAAATAGTAAAAGGTTATAAGTTAATTAAGTGAGCATTAAACCTAGCTATGATCTCCTAAAATTTATAAGACTTCTTCTAAAAGCTAAATAAATGCGCAAACTAACAATAATAATCATAAATCAATAACCTTGTATTCAAGTGAACATAGGCAAGAAGCATGTTCCGAGGATTATTTAAAATAGATAGATTTTGGCCGAAATGTAAGGTCCAAACTCTTTTTAGGACAGTATCTAATTCTGCTGATGTTGAAGTGCTGCTGTTTGAGTTCCTCATGAAGAGGTGGATAGTGGTACCTACAAGTGACTCTGATGTTTAAGTTAGCAAGGGTTTAAAGCAGGTTTTTTGTAGATTGGATTCTGAATATACTAGAGTGCATCAGTGTATTTCTAGTAGAAAAGATAACCACCTTTTAGAGTAGTTCCACCTTGAATGGTGGATGACCGTTTTCTTTTTATAGAAAAGTTGTTTAGATCTCCCTTCTAGATAGATAGATAGGAGATATCTTAGGAGTTAGTTACTTACTCAAATAAGTAAGACTGAAATGACGTCATCGCGCCCGACCTCTGTGAGGTCGGGTAGGAGTAGATAAGGTGGCCACCTTTGTTGGATGAAATTTTATTCGTTTTGGGTCTGGCTATATTTTTGGGACAGGGTATGAACAGTGTCACTGTTTGAGTCTGATTTTTAAAAGGTCGGACTCAAACATTTGTAGATCAAGTTGGTTCCTTGTAGATTTAGCGTATTAGGTCAGACAGACAACCTTTCAGGTATCACATCGGGTACTCGACATGTTTTAAATGAAAAGATATTATGTCTTTTCATATCTTGTGCACATCACTCTATGGTTACTTTGGTAACCGTACGACATAAATGAGGCGTCGTGAAATTACCATTTTGCCTCTAGTATCTTATAAATACTCAAATTCATTTCTCTTTTTTCTTTTTCGCCTTTGTTCTGAAATATTTGCACTTCATCATCTTCTTTCTTTCATCAAATTCCTACAATCTTCTTTTCTTACATCCATTCTTGCATTCAAGATTTTCTCTATCTTGAGGCTTAGAAGACTTTGTCTATACTTTGAAGTGGAACTTTTGTGTTTTGCTGTTCAAGTGTCCTTTTTTCGCATCACATTCCTTCAAGATTAGCGTTCTTATCTTTTGAACTTCTGTCTCTGTTTTTATGTTCTGGGCAATGCCATTTTTATGGCCTTTGGCGATGTTTCTTTGTCTATTTGAGAAATTCTTTGGAAAATTTTGTTTCTTTTTCTTTCTTGAATTTGAACGTCTGCTTGTTACTGTTATTGATGAACCTGAGTGTGAAATTTTTATGTTGTGTTGCCCCCAAATGGTGTCACTTAATTTGTTGAAGATGACGCCATTTCTATATCTGATAATGTAAAGTAGTTGTTTTGTTTATAAGAATTTGTAAGAACTATAATCATTTGTTGGTATTGTTGACGACGACCCAACTTATTGTGTTTGTTACCCGACTTTTTGACTTGTTGTGATGATTTCTCTTTGTTTGTTGTATTGCAGGTATAACTTATACGTCTCAGTCAGTTATTCACAACATGTCTTCTAAAGTTTCATCCGATCTGACTTGGGTGGATATATCTGTTTTTACTCTTGTCTCTGCTATTGATAAAGAGTATACCAAGACCTTTCGTAGGCACCATAGGTTGTGTGAAAATCGAGAGGATGAGCGTAGATATGAGATCTTAGTTGCCATTCCTGAGGAGAGGGTGTGTTTTCTCTGACTTAGTAACTCGGAGTATCATTTCATATACGTGTATGAGTATTTTTTTATGAAATTAGGGGTTAGCCTTCCTTTTACTGACTTCGAATCCGATGTCCTTAGGGTCTGTAAGGTTGCCATTTCCCGCTTCATCCTAATTCTTGGAGTTTCCTAAAGATTTATCAACTTCTTTGGCAAGAGCTTGACATCGTGCCTTTTTTAAGGTCTTTGTCCTTACCAAACCCTTTAGCTCCAAGAAACAGGATTGGATCTTCTTTTGAGCAGTTAAGGGAAAGAAAGTTTTTGCCATTTTTTGTGAGTCGTTTCATGACTTCATAAATTACTTTGAAGGTTGTGGTAGGCTTAGAGAAGGGGGGATTGAATCTATGCCTTTCTTTAAGTTGCTGTTATGACCTTTTTAAACAAACTTTCAATTCTGCTTCTGTTTGAACTTAGTAGCGGAAAATTTATGAGAATTTATTTTTGTCTCATGAATATCAGAAAACAGAACACAACAGAAAAAAGAGAAGTTAACACCAGCATGTATCCTGGTTCGGTTGCATTGTGCAATGCAACCTACATCCAGTCTCCTTCACAACCATGGAGGAATTTCACTATACTTAAAAGTATTACATACACCAATTTCACAGGTTTGACACAATCCTTTTCACACTCAAGTTCTAACCTAATTTGACATTGGCTATGCTAATACCTAACTCTTCACTCTTAGTGCTAACCCAACTAAGAAAGGGATACCTCAAAGGTACATGATACAAGACACAAACATACCTAAAGATATATGAAAATAACTCTAGGCTTTTCTCTCAAGTGTATCTCTCAGCCTTTTTCCACTCATGACTTTTACTTGAGCTCTCTCAATATGCATTTTTATACAAGAAATACAGAAAGATAAACATAGAAAAGTACATCACAATATGTAAAATACGAAGGAGATTGATTTCATCAACAGCCTCTTCGCTATGTGCAAAACCAAATTCGCAAATCCCAAATTCAGTTCTTCAGTGTTGGCCGAATGCTTCTTTGAAAGAAAGCATTATCCAAGTAGAAGAACTTCTTTACAGAACACTATTCACCAAACTCTGGTTTTCTCTCCTTACCTCTGAATGAACAGAAAGCTTCTTTTTATCTCCTTGCATGTTTCTTGGTTGCTCTCCCTAGGTCAACTCCTTGAGCCTTGAGCTTCACTAACCCAGCTGTTCACTTTTTTTCCAGTAATCCTCAAAATGGGAAATTTGCTTATGACTTCCCTATCTTGACCGAAAGCCACATTATCAACACAAAAAGATTTCTTCAATGGTAGACCCAGATCTTGACCATTGAAACACAATTTGGTCCCCAAGACATATTCTCAGTCGTTGATGCACAGCAGCAGAGAACAGAAATCCTCTTTTCCATGTAACCCAAAACGGAGTGGCAGAGAGTTGAAGATGAAGAGAAGAAAGTGTGATGCATGTAAAAGGAAATGGGTTACCTTTAACCTAAGCTGGATTTGGTTTGAACTTGTTAATTTGACCTCAGCCTTTCAAGCCCAGTCTCTCTCTTTCTTGCTTCTTTGGTAATTAGCTTAGGAAAGAAGCTCTCTCTTTCTTACTTTGAGTTCTGACCAAAGCAGGCAAAAGTGTACGTTGAGTTTGTGAAGGCAAGTGAGATCAAATTGGAGGAATTTGTTGTTAACGGGCTTGGATCAGGTTTGTATCAAGTTAAGCATGTTGGTTCCTTTCCTTTAATTTACTTCTTCAAGGATTCATCTTGAGATGGATGACTTGGGATTGGTTCATTCCATTCATGCAACCCGTTTGCTTTCTATTCATCACCTTTGGACTTCTATTATTTTTGTGACCAATTAGAATAGATTCAGCTTGCTTTAAGTTGGGATGTTGTTGATTAGTAGCCTTCCAGCCTTGTTTTTATTTTCGTCCAATTGGGCTGCTTTATTATATTTATTTTTGGCCTGCAACATATCATCATAAATAATCAACACTAATTATTTACTTTGCTTAATAAAATAATGTTTGTCATCATTAATTAATTTAGTTAGTTTCTTAACTCAACATACTTTTTTAAGATATGTTTTGTTGAGGGTGTCCAATCTTTTTTTCTGATTGAAAGGGACAAGTCTATTTTTAGCTCGTATTGGGAGGAGAATTAGGTAGTTGTTAAGTATGGCCTAAATGATTTGGATGAGGTCGAGGAGAGTGTAGTCGCTTTATTCCAGGAGTATTGGAGCCTAGCTCCTTATTTGGATACCAAAAAATACTTAGAGAATTCGAGCCAAATCCAACTCAAGCTAAGTAGTGTTGTTTCCATTTTATAGATATGATTTTGATAATTACTTTGTTAGCTAATGTAGTCCGACTTTGATGTCGTGCAAAAAAGATGACTCCCAAGTTGATTGCTATGAAAACCCTTCGTACTGCTAGGAAGAATACTGTTGTCAAACTATCTAGTTAAAAGATGTTGGTGAATTTGGCGACCTCTTCTCTCCTTCTAAATCGAACTAAGGTACGTTAACCTTGATAAAAGTTATTGTCGATCCGACTCCTCAACCGACTCCCCCTTCTAACTCAGGGAAGTAAACAACTCTTCCTCTACCTTTTAATCCCGAGCCAAATCCTAAAAAGCGTAAAACTACAGAGTCGGTGAGTATTTATGAGCAGGGCTTTGATGCAATAGCTTGGAGTGAGAAACACTTAATTTCGCATAGCATTATTAGCATGGATGATATTTCTCTAAACAGCCATCTTCAAGTACTTGTCCGGAGTAGAATTCAGACAGCCGGGGTGTGTGCAGCTTTACTGAGGTTGTTAGAGAAGACTCCCCTTGGCGCCACTCAACGTACTTTGACTGATCTGCAAGCTAAGATGTTATTTTTGAGGGAGTCAAAAAAGGAGTTAGAGGGTGAAAAGGAGTCGCTTGCTTCCGACCTTGCTAAAGCTCAGGAGAGGTGGAAATAATCTGAGGCTGATTTAGCTATGGCCGAGGGCTTAAAAAAAGAAGAAGAGAGTTACACTAGGATTTTTAGGAAGAAGCTTGATTTGGTGGACGAGGTTACCAAGTTAAAGGAGAAATATGCGGAGCTAGAGAAGACTATAGCTTAGGGGATGGATGAGCTAGTTGACAATCTGAAGGCCAAATTCCGCGTTGTAGCTTCCAAGGTGGATCTCTCCCTTAATAATTCTAATAATATTGTAGCTGATGGAGAGATTGTCCCTGTGTCCGAAGACGATGAAGACACTCTCATGTCGGACCCGAAGACCTCAGAAATACGAGTTAAGGGAGCCTCTTAAAGGTTCTGGTTTTGATGACGTATGACCGTCGTCAAATTAATTGTCCACCGTAATTCGGTGTAGACTTCCAATTCCTTGGCAGCGACACCAATATTTTGAGAGTTACCTGAAACGGATGGATTTAGACTTGAACGTGAGGTTTAAACTCCTTTTAGGGCAGCGTCCGACTTTATTGATGTAAAAGTGTTACCGCCAAGTTTCTCGTGAGAAAATGGGAGTGGTACTTGAAAGGGATTCTGATGTTTAAGTTAGTAAGGGTTTAAAGTAAATTTTTTATAGATTAAGTTCTAAATATACCTGACTGTGTTAATGTATTTATAATAAAAAAGATAACCTACCTTTTAGAATAATTCTACCTTAAATGGTAGATGGCCATTTCTATTTTCTAGAAAATTGTTTAGATTTCCTTTTTAGATAAATAAAAAATATCTTAAGAATTAATTACTTATCTAAATAAGTAAGACTGAACTGACGTCGTTGTGCTCAACTTCTATGAAATCGGGTAAAAATAGATAAAACCATTTTCATTAGGTTGACTTTTATTATTTTGAACTTAGTTATATTTTTGGATAGGAAATAAACAAAGCTTTGTCCAAATTAAACACGTCAATCATCAACAAGATCCGTTCATTGTTTACTCCACCATTTGGGTACACTAACACCAGAAAGATACCTGTCTAAGTGTCAACGTAGGTCTCGGTGGTACTTATTAGTCTGAGATTGTGTTCAGAACTAGTACTTATACTGTATCTTAGAATCAGTAGTTTTTAATTTGATTTTATTTATAATTTTGTTATTGCACTAATTCTTATATGCTGCAGGTTATGCACAACCACAACTTAAAAATTATTGTATGTTATAGTCTCTTTAAGCAATACTCATTTATTAATCTGATCTATTTTGATATAACTTTAAATAAAGTTGAAAACTATTTCACCAAAATAATTTATCAGATCTTCAATTATATACACAGGACGATGAGTACTAACATTAATTCCAACAACCAAAGCATGTCCCTTGTGAGTACAAGGCTTACAGGGAGGAATATTTTTCTATATATGTATTGTCAACAATGGCAGCTTAGGGAGGTTGATTTGACCCAAAGAGTTCTAAATCAACTATAATTAAAAAATAGAAAATGCTACATGTACAACACTAATTAGCCTTTAATCAGTTTTTATTAATATTTAATTATTTTTTTTATTAAAACATATTCTTATCTTTAGGGTACGTATCTATAAATATTTTTAATTTAAATAATAAAAACATAAATCAATCTAACTTCTCTCCAATTTCATAGTTAACTATTAGGACTTTATTTCTTTTTACCCAACCTCCTATAACAAACTTGATTTGTTGTTCCTTTTTTATTGTAACTTTCACACTGTGAAGCACCCTCGCAATCAAACATAATTTGTTATTAGTTGCATTAGTGAATTTCAAAAACAAGAACCTCCCAGCTGAAGCCTCTCTCATTTTCATCGGTGAAGGTAGCTGAAGCATCCTTTAATCTTCATTGGTGAAAGGTATCACCACTTTTTATATTTGTGCTTAATTAATGTTATGAAATATCATATTCATCATTTTTAATTATATTTAAAAATAAACAGAAAAATTTCATTCTTATTTAATTGGAACAAGTTTGATTTTATTTGATTTTATTAATAAAATTGTTACGAATAAAGTATTTTGTACTTAATTAGTTTGAGTAAAGAAACAAACAAAAAATCTAGAATTTACGAGAAAAAATATAGCTGGTATAGTCATAATAATTGTGTTTTTATTTTTCAATTATAACACATCTAATAGTATGATATTATATACAAAATATTTTTAAAACACATCCATAATCGTTATAATATATTTTTAAAACACATCCATAGTATATTTTAAAACACATCTATAAT
This sequence comes from Arachis duranensis, assembly GCF_000817695.3. Lineage (NCBI taxonomy): Eukaryota > Viridiplantae > Streptophyta > Magnoliopsida > Fabales > Fabaceae > Arachis > Arachis duranensis. Next base: position 1,850,731 of record NW_026264851.1, read on the forward strand.
CGTTATAATATATTTTTAAAGTTGAATTTTAAATTTTGATTCATTTGAATTTTAGTTGTGTACTTAAATTATAATATATTTTTATATTAAATGTATTAATTTTGAAACGAAAATTTAAGATTTAAATTTTAAATTTTAGTTTGATTTAGTTTAAATTTTAAATATGGATTTAATTTTTAAAGATACTAAATCTATTTACATTTTTTAGATGTGTTTATTTTATTTTTTTGAATTATTGTAAGAAAAGGTTGAATATTATACCAATTTTAAAGGATACCTAGTTGAATTGTTAAAAAATAGTGATGGATTAATTAGATTGATTGATGAAGAACACGAGTCTCATAGAGATACTTCTCTTTTTATTAGGTTTAATTTCTTACTAACTTCACTATCTACTTTTAAATATATAAATAATGAAAAATACATTAAACTAATTTTTAAATTGTTAATTTAAATTTTTTATTATAAGATTACTTTCTTTTTTAAATTAACACGTATATATACATTATTTTGTAGGGATTGAAGCAGCAGCAAAACCTTATGAAGCTCAGATCAAATTGTTCTTTTATATCATCAATTTAAACTAAATATATCTCTTATTTGCTTAAAGGACAAGTTCACAAGCAAGCTAAATTCCAATTAACCTTATGCCCTTGCACCTATTTTTATAAATAACTTATAACTACGTTTAATTTGGATAAAAATTTACTTATAATTACTTTTATGTAAAATTATTATTAATTGAAACTGTTAAAAATTTAATCAAATATATAAAATTATTTAATAATTTTTAATAATCACGTGAGTTTTTACTTTTAATTTATGCTATACATAATCTGAATTTTAGGTGACACCATTTGAAAATACAGCCGTGATCTTATAAAGCTTTTTTGAATGGCTAACTTTCTTCATTCGAGTATGATTGGGCAATAATTGTGAGGATAGAAAATCCAATCTTCAATAATCTACTACTCGATTTAATTTTTTTGTCTTTGTTAGTCGGATGCAATTTATTTTGCCACATCAGCCAAATCTATATATAGAAAATAGATCTTCTTCAGTTTTTTTAATAATTGAAAAAATAAAGTGTGATCTTTCACCTTTAATTTTATAAGTGAAACTAAAATTAAATATGAGAAAGAAAAAAATAAAAAATTAAATTTAACATTAGACACCATCCAATTTTTTTCCACTCGAAAATCTACTCCCTATATATATATATGTGTGTGTGTGTTACAGTACTAAAAATGAATTTATTAGGAGACCAACTGCTTCAATGATTGAGAATGCATGTTCTTCACCACCACATATATACAAGTTTGTCGTCACAACTACGTAGTTAGACATTTTATATATATCATCATTTGTTATGTCATTTATTTCACCTTTGATGATTTTAGTTGCCATAAACAAGTTCGCTTGGTAATCTACTTTTCTCTATCAGGGATACGTGTTATTCAAATTACAATGAATGATGCCATATAATATGAAACCTATGATAATGAATAATGACAGAATATAGAATTTCAAAAACATGTGATTTTATATTTTTATATGAAAGAGATATGCGAGAAATACTAATAAGAAGTGTAACACTAAAAAAAAGACATATTATTATAGTAAAATATTGGATTGTAGGTTTTATTTTGTATTTTTTTAAAAGAATATATGTAGCACGTTTAAATATTTTTTAAAAATATAATTTATCTAATTAATAGACTACACTTTTAAATCTTAATTATTCATATGAAATATAACAAAATAAATAGTTAAAATTTATTTAATTAATAATAGTGTAATATTTTTTATTTAACTTAATAAAGAATATAAAAATTGTACATAAAAATAATAAAAAAATTTAAATTCTATTAGGGTGCATTTGTTTCTGAGAACAGGATAAGATAAGAGATTGAGAACAAAACACAAAAGACAGAAATACAAAATTTTGTGTTCTTATATCCTGTTTGGTGATAAACTAGAACATATTATGAAAATGTAATTTATTCTCATTTTTCATCCAAAAAATTTGAGAAGAAAAATATAATAATAAAAAATATAATTATAAGAAATTAACAAGAATAATGAAATAAAAAATAAATTGTGTCTTTTGTTAGTGTCTTTGTTCTTTTCTATCAGAATAGATACAAAATACATTAATTTAGTGTCTCTGGACATAATATCTATGTCTCATCTGTCAAATATAATTTTATGTTTCTGTATTCTTGTCTTAGTGTCTCATCTCTATGATTAAACGCAACCTTAAGAACAAGTACCTATAAATATTATTTAATGTACATACATTATATATGTTTTTGTAAATATCAATGTTCTGAAAATCAGATTGGACCAATCGGTTGAACCGATTAAATTGGGCACGTTAGTTAATGTGGTTCAATTTATAAAACAAAACCGTTGTTTAGAAAACCGTCGTTGAACTGTTAAATCGGCTAGAAACTGGTTGATCAAACCGAATTGATAGTCGTTCGGTTGAAAAAAAAAAGGAAAAACTCTTGTCCTAAACGACATCATTTGAAGTTCTTTAAAAAAAATGGAACTCAACGAAAAAGAAGCGAAGCCCTTTTCTCATTGTTACTATCTCAAATCTAACAAAAAATTGATAAACAGAAACAAAAAGAATACATAATGAAACATAAAATATAAACATAGTGAAAAGAGGAGGAGAAAAGTAAAAAATGAAGAAAAAAACAAATCTAAAAAGATGCAGAAATGTGCAATAAATCTGGAATAGTGCGATAGAACGACGATTTGAAACAGAGAGTGACAACGGATGAAAAAAAGAGCAAAAAGATGCATTTATTTTGAAAAAAATTTAATATCCCCATCCTCTCTAATCTTTATCAAAAGAAAAATATTCTCTCCCTTTCTCCTGTTTATTTTAATTTGTGGCTGGCTTCATAGTTCATACAAACACTATTACACTAGGATAAATGACAATTAGGTTTAGATGTTAGAGACATGGGCTTTGGACCCAATAAATTTTCAATTCTTCCTTATGAGTATTTAATATTTGTTTAAGAATTTTTGAAATAAATACCTTTTTACCTTTATGTTAGTTACAGGTTTTCATAATTTTAGTAAAATTAAATTATTTAATTTTTGTTATTATTTAATTATTAAGAAGATTGGAACGAAGATGAAGATGATTTTAACGTAATAAATCTGCAGTAAATTTTTACGAATTTTGATAATATATGACACTTTTATGTTGATATTTTATATTTGGATTTAAGTTTGTACTTTATCTAAAAATTTTAAGATTTTGGTTGATGATATTTCATACAATATTTTAAATTTAAAAAATATTTTAAAATTTATATTAAATTATAATTATGTTTTAGAGGGTTTATTTTTAATTTATTTATTATTTTAATATAAAACAGTTTTTCGATTAGACTACAATTGAACAACTAAATTAATAAATCAGTGACTAAAGTACTTCAATGATCAGTTCGATTTTTAAAACCTTAATAAATGTATGAAAAAACAACAATAAAATCCAATAAACTTGTGGAAACTTAAAAAGGTAACTATTTTAATTTTAATAAAAACTTAAGTGTAATTATTTTTATATAAAATTAATAATTAAAAATTATTAAATAAAAATTTAATTTAACTTATTAAATTATTTAATAATTTTTAAATATTAATTTTAAATAAAAATAATTACGCATGAATCTTCTCTTTTTAATTTTGTACGTATATATGACGTGGTTGAAGTGATCCACGCGCAATAGGTTTTAATTTTCAAAGATGCTAAAAATACTTATGGATAAGTCACTCTCCAATAACAAAACTCGAAGAAGTCCCCTTTCCTTATCTAAAACTTATTAGTTATTACCATACTTCTCCGATGGTCGATAATATATATAATTTATAATATGTTTTATTGAATAATTTCTATAAATTATTGCACACAACGGACATGTTTTTCATGCCCCACATTGCTTTTACTTATTTTTGTTTCCGTTTCCTACCTAGCTTTCTTTAGTTCAAATTTTGTTTCTATAGGTCAATACACATTGGCCCACTGATGTTTTACACCACTAGGAAGAGGACAAACATAGTCATATTAATCACATTAGAACATTAGAAAATAGATTTCTTTATATCTGAAACTTTCAATTTATATAATGAGATTGGATACCTTGTGATTTATGAATCAGTCATCATCATATGATGCACATTCTTGTCTTTACTTTTTGAGTTTTTTCTAATTAACTTTTCTGATTAATAAAAAAATATTGATTTTTTATGTGGTTATAATGCTAATAATATTACCTTAATATATATTTTCACTCTTCAAATTTTCCATCTCCATCGTACTACTTTGCATGAATTGAGAATGATTTTCTGTTTCTTACTGATGCTAAAATTGACCTCTTTGGTGGGGACCGAAAAGGATGTAATAAATCGTATACCATATATCTATGTATATTACAACGTATATTTGTAATATTAGGTAATCAAATTCTTTTTATTCAATTATTTTAAAATTATTTTATTTAAGATAAATTTAATATTTTAAATTTTAAATTTTTATTTTTAATTTTAAATGATAAATCTAAATACTAAAATTAATTAACTAAGAATTAATTTCTTATATTTTCTATTATTTAACCTGACCTTTAAGTTTAATAAAAAAAATAAAAAAAATATATGTTGAATTTGAAAAACTAACAATATTTTAAAGATACATTATTATTGGGTTAAAAGTTAATTATATGTGTGATTAGTTTGTTCAGTAGTGCAGAATTTTAATTTAATTACACTGGTCCAAGAAGTAAGAAAAACAGGCCCAACAAACTAACGAAGTTTAACATTGGTTCAGCTTAAACAAAGTATTCATACCATCACTCTTAATTCAAAGAATGAGTGACTGGACTACATGAAAGAAGAGCAAGAAAATTGACCCAAGAACAATCACAAACTCAAATCGGTGGTCTACATCCAAGTCTAATCATTCACTTAGATGCTAACTAAGTAATTCAAGTTCCATTTGCTTTTGAATCAAACACCACGTCATCGAAACTAAACTTTTTTTTCTTTTTCTTCTCCTTCAACACCCACATGAAAGCTCAGAAGAAAAGAAAGAAAAAAGGAAGCTCTGATTTAGAGCAAAATCAAAAAATAAAAGGGAGTTACCAATTCAATCAAAGAAGAAGAAAGTCAAAAAGATTAGGGCTAAAAGCAAACATCACTTCTAAAATATTATTAGAGACGTATTTTTATATTTATGCTTCATTGAAACTCAGTAAAAAGAATCTTCTCCTTGCATACACGGAAGTAAAAAATTGAAGATGTTGAAGATAGTGACAATCTACTGTGAATCAACATTTAAGAATCAAACTTAAGGACAAAGCAAGATTGAAGGATTTAGATTTAAAAAGCAATTTGAAAAAGGATGAAAGAGAAGATAAAAAGTAAGGATGCATGTATGATTCAGTCAATGCCTCTACTATATCTCTACTTTGTGACGTCGCTGCTGCTTCTGATTTTTTGGGAGAAAATGTCAAACGTGCTGAAGCAAAGTTTCAAGCTTTGGAAGCTTCATTCCTCTATTAAGGGGTGAATGACCAAGGGTTAGTTAAAGCTAAGCAAGGAGAGAAAGCACTAAATTTGGGTTCCTATAAGCCTATAGCTTATAGAGTTATTACCATTCTTCTCTTTTATAATTCTTATTGAATATCTTATTTTCTCAGTCTAGCTTTCTTTGTTTTTAATGATAAAAGGCATAACAGTAAGAAATATAAGAAAAAGTCATTGAGTGAAAAAAGGTAAGAGAATTAGACTTGGAGAAAAAGTTCATGTTTATTTCAGAAATTCTTTATAAATTTTTCTGTTTTGTTATCATGATCATGAGAAAATTCTCTTACAAGTTGGGTGAGTAAGTTGCTATTGAAAGTTAGCTAGGGTGAGTTCCTAGTCAAATTTGATTTGGGTTAGAAACTGAATTTGTCCCATATAGAATTGGGTAGAATCTTAGAGAGAATTGGTAAATGTAATCTTGTTGAAAGATAGTAAAATTTCGTCATTGTTGTGATGGAGACTACATTACATTGAGTAGCTGAACCAGGATATATCTCTATGTCATTTCTCTTTCTCTTCTCTGTTTCTGGTTATGTACTTTAGGAGACAAAACAAAATTATCTCTTGATTATTCTATCAAGCTAAACTTCAACGTAATACACTCTACGCAAAACTCTGTATTGGCTCCTCTTTCGACAAGAAGACAAAATAAAATAATCTCCTATCTTTTATCTGAGGTAGCAATCTAAGATCTAGAAGTTCTATTCAGTTTCAAGATTACTCAAGCAAAATAAAAAGAGGCCAAAATTTAACCTTCTTCTCTTAGCCACTGATATCCATTAAGATAGCAAACTAAATTTTAGTTAGTTAATAGTAGCAAGCTTTTATTTTTATTTTTTGTTTTTACGATATTGTTCAGCTTGACAGACCAAGAATTAATCTGTCGCTGATGACTAATAGATTATTGTATGCATAGAGTAAGATTAAATTTATGCCACTTATTTAAGAGCATACTAGTAAATTATCCGACCCAAGTTAGTTTAATAATATTAAATTTTAGAGTTTATAATATAAAATTTAAACTTAAAATTTTATGACTTGAGGTTTAAAATTTATAATAAATCAAATAATTTAAAAAATATTAACTGAAAAGAATAGTTACTTAGCATTACTTTAAAATTTGTATACTTGCAACCCAAACACGAACGAAGGATGCTATATGTGAAACAATTTTTGGATGTAAAACTTAAAAAAGATTAATTAAATAACAGCTTTTTATAGTTGAAATAAATTTTATATGTATTATTTAAAGTTAGAATAATAATTAGTATTATATGTTTTTTATAAAAAAGAAGTTAGTTATGTTATTGAAATTAGATTTCATATTTCTATTCAGAAGAGTTTATTAGTAGTACTCATGTTTGTGAAAAACATAAACTAACGAAGTTGAAATTTTTATTTGATATCACCGAACTTGATTTTATATATAACGTTAGTTGGGTATTTGTTTATTTAAGGTATAAACTAAATTGATGATCTCAAAAATAAAAATTGAGAAACCTTGTAATTATCGAATCAAAATTGAAATCAACAAATGGATTCAAATTTAAAAAAAATATTAATATAAATTGAATGATTATATTTTTATAATTTATTTATTACATAACCATATTCTAGTTTTTTAGAAAAATCTTAAATTATTAATTTAATTTTTTATATTTTTATTTATTAAAAAACTCTCAAATTTATCTTAATTTTAAATCTCAAATCATAAATTCTTAATATTAGATTATAAATTATAAATTTAAAATTTAAAATTTTAAAAAATAATTTTTAAAATAAAAAATTAATTAATATTAACAAATAAAAAATTAATTTTTTATATTTTTATAATTATTTTAAAATAAAACTGACATTTTAAAAAGTAAAGTAGATATCTAGAATTAAATCCAGTATAAACACCGCACACGGATAAGGGATACAAGACATACGAATTTAAAATTTTTATAAAATATAAAAATACGATATATATAATATAAAGTATTTTTTAGATAAATTATAATAATATTTTAGTATTTTATTAATAACTAATATTATATATTATTTCTAAACTCATTTTAAAAATACATCTTAAAAATAAGACTGGACATATTGATATATGATGATATTTAGGTGTGTTTAAGAAATTTTTTTATTTTTTTATTAAATTATAGTTAAACACAAAAAATACGTATTAGATGAATATCTATAAGTGTCGTATCCAAAATATATCCGTACAAAAAATGACAAATAAAAAATGTATCTGTACTTTATATAGCAAATCCAGAAAATGTGTAATTTAATTTCCCTTTAACTAACTAATTCGTCGTTGCTATTTCCTTCCAGGTTCCAACTTCCAATCAATAATAGTGTGTTAATAATGAATCTGACTTTGAGGTGCTGGACTACTGGAGTACACGTGTTAATTTATTTATTAATTAAAAGCAGAAAACACGCCTGATGTAACTTTCGCTGAACATAGTTACTGGATTACTTGGCAACTGAATGAGTAACGACACTACTTTTGCACATGCTTTGTATTTTCGCTTTGCTTCATGTGTTAAAAATCGAACCCTCACAGTGGAACAGTTTTGACTTTTGACTTTGAATAATCAAAGAGTAGTTATACTGTAACTGGGGAGATTTCGTGAGGAGTGCTAATCGAGATTAATTATTAAAATGATGTATCAAAATTTTTTTTTAAAAGGAGAAACAAGCTCAACATACTCATAGGTAAATAAATAAAAATTAGAATAAATTTTTAAGTTAAATACTTTAATTTTTGATAAATTTTTATTATTGTATAAAAGTCTTACTCTATAAAAATTGATTCTTCTATAAAAGTGATTAAATTGTTTTATAATAATGTTTTTTAAATAAAAAATATGTATTATAATAAAATTTATTAAAAATTTATTTGTGTATATGCTTTAAAAATAGAATAGAAAGATGTCGTAATTTTAACTAGTTGACATTAATATTTTTATTTTATATTTTTTAATAATTTATTTTACAGAAATATTTAATAATAAAAAAAATAGTTAAAATTAACTAAAACTGATCTTATTTAATATTTATTAATTGTTGCGTACTTAGCTTCTTCCTCGAATAATATAAAATAAATTCCGCAATGTATTATGCAATCTAGATATAAATAATTTTCATGTAAACAAAATTAAGGCGATGTGCTTCACATTGGAGCATCAGGGGTGGAAAAAGTTCAAAACTGACACGAGATATAGGAAGTGTTAGCACAGATCAATAATGAACCCAAAATATGTTACCCTGTCGTCGTTCAATTTATTTTTCTGAATAAATATAATAACTTTTTTTTAGAGATATTTATTCTATTTATTAGGGCAAAGAGTATTAGATCAAAATTAAGGATTCAACATTAGATTACATGCTAATTTCATTAAGATTTAATTAAAGCAATAAAGTTGGACACAATGTACACAAAAAAATTGATTGTGCCAATTACATAATAAAAATTAGGGGTGTTTGCGGTGCGGTTTGGTTTAGTTTTTGAAGGAAAAGCTATTCGATCCGATCGTTTAATTAAGTTGCGGTTCGGTTTGGTTCGATTTTTTTAAGGTCATCCGAACCAAACCAAACCAATTAAAATCGGTTTAGTTTGGTTCGATTTGTTCGGTTTTTTTAATCAAATCGAAAAAAATTCTACTATACTATTATGCAAAGTCATAACATTGAAATCGACAAACCGAAATACACAATAGCTAACAAAGTCTTGATCTAATGAAATATAACGACAACATAATTCAAATACGACAATTAAAGAAGTTTAATAGTTCAACAGTCAACACAACTGAAAATAAAAATAAATTGTCATTAAACTGATAGCAAAGTTATGGTGTCTTCTTCAACAAAATAGCTAAACTTCTTAATGCAAACCAACCTGAAATAAAAAAAAAAACAGTTACATAATAAGAACAACAACAACAACAACAACAACAATAATAATAATAATAATAATAATATAAGGAGAACAATTCCTACTATAACAACTTAACAAGATGTACTCTCAATCAGACTCAACACCAGAATCTTCTTCATTGGAATCACGAGTGGGTGCAACTTCTACAAAATATATAAAACAAGAAACAATCATAACAAATGATATATATTAATAAAAACTAGATTAAAATAAAGAAAATTATAAGTAAAAACTTAACCATACCTAATTCCAACTTCTCCAATTCCTCGATGAGTTCCTCAAGGATAAGTTTTGGAGAGTTTCGGAGCCAATTTTGGGTACAAATTAACGCTTCAACGGTCATCGGAGTTAGAGAACTCCTATAATTATTCAACACCCTTCCTCCAGTACTAAATGCCGATTCTGAAGCAACTGTGAAAACTGGCATGGCTAAGACGTCTCTTGCAATCTGGCCAAGAATTGGAAATTTAGTGAAATTCACTTTCCACCAATTTAGAATGTCGAATTGTACGCCACTCTTCTCTAATGCCTCCATAAGATATAAATTCTCATCATTCTTGTTAACACTCATTGAATTGCATTTCCTTCTCAAATTCTATAGCAAAAGAAGTTTCATGTGCCTCAAGCTCTTGTGTGCTAATTTCAGGAGGATCTTGCCGAGTAAACCTTTGATAGTTACCACCAAACAGCATGTAGCTATCAAACACCTTGAAAAGCATCTCCTTCACCTTTAAAGTTAAGAATTCAGCATCTTCTTTTTCATACAACTTTTCAAAACTCCACTTAATCAATTGAAGCTTATACCTAGGATCAAAAACAACTGCAATGAAAATCATCATGTTTGTGTTCTTTATATTTTTCCCAATACTTATCATATTTGGACTTCATTTTCTCAGCCATGCTTGAAAGTACCGTATCTAAACTTCCCATCCAATGCTTAAGTGTAGACAATATTTTACAAAAGTCATTAAAGTGTTGAAAAGATGTCACATACGTTGAACCAGAAACTTTGTTAGTAACCTCATAAAATATTTTTAAAAACTTGACAAAATGCCTTGCATTCTCCCAATCCTCAGACCTAGGAATCTCACAAGCCATCATAGCATATTCAGAATCTCTCTCCCCCAAACGTTTAAATGCCTTTTGAAACTTCAAAGCACTTTCAAGCATTAAAAAGGTAGAGTTCCACATGGTAGGAACATCTAAATGGACAGTGTGTTTTTCCAGAATTCTAGCTTCCTTAGTCATAGTTTTAAACCTCTCAATACGACCCGGTGATGCACGCACATGTCGAACTGCATTTCTAATCTTTAAAATTGACTCATGCATTTCTCTCAACCCATCATTCACAACAAGATTTAAAATATGAGCACAACATTTAACATGTAAAAACTCTTCCCTTAATGGATGTGAGTTCCAATCCTCCATTCTATTTTTCAAGTAAGAAAGTGCAACATCATTTGAACTAGCATTATCAACAGTGATAGAAAAAACCTGGGATATCCCCCAGCTCAACAAATATCTCTCAATCTTCCTACCAATTGTTTCCCCCTTGTGATTCTTGATAGCACAAAAATTCAAGATTCTTTTTGCAGTTTCCAATTAGCATCAATATAATGAGCAGTAAGGCAAAGATAGTTCAAGTTTTGCACAGATGACCAACAATTAGTTGTCAAGCAAATATTTTGATTTGGTTAAGAGAAAACAGACTTCAACTTAATTTTTTCATTCAAATAAAGCTTCCAACAATCCCTAGCAACTGTGAGCCTTCCAGGAATTGGAAACTTGGATTGCAAACAACTCGTATAATAACGAAAACCGTCCCCCTCAACATGCGAAAAAGGCAATTCATCCACAATAATCATTCTAGCAAGCGCTTGTCTACAACGATCAACATCAAATGACACGTCAGAAAGTGAACTACCTATCCATTTCCTATCATCGGTTTAGTTTGGTCCAGATCAGTTTTGAACACCCCTAATAAAAATTGTGCAATCTGTTGTAAAATAACTAAATAAATAAATAAATAAGAGGTAACAAATATAAATAAAGAAATATAAAGAGAGAGAAAGGAGTATTGCAACATAAAGAGAGAGAATTTTTTATTGATGTGTAGTGTGTTTTCATTCAGAGGCTTAAACCTCTATTTATAATGAAACATTTTCAAATACATTTAATAGAGTCATCCTTAGTAAATAGAGTTTCATAGAAAATGGGCATCCACATCAGTACTTATCACAACACTCCCCCTTGGATGACCATTTATGATTATTGCCTCGTTAAAATCTTATTAAAGAAAAATCCAGTGGGAAAAAAACCTTAGTAAAGGAAAAAGAGTACAATATCCTTTGGTGATGGGGACTGCCTCATTAAAAACCTTGTCAAGAAAAACCCAATGGGAAAAAAACTTGACCAAGGAAAAAAGAGTACAGTCTCCCCCTCTTGCTGACATCAGTTAATGTCTCGAAATCGGCGCATCCCAATCTCATGTACCAATCTTTCAAAGGAGGATTTTGGGAGTGACTTTGTGAACAAATCTGCCAGATTGTCACTTGAGTGGATCTGTTGGACATCAATTGTCCCTTGAGTTTGAAGATCATGAGTGAAGAAAAATTTGGGAGAAATATGCTTTGTTCTATCACCTTTGATATATCCGCCTTTAAGTTGAGCAATACATGCTGTATTATCTTCAAACAGGACAGTTGGAGCCATCTTATGATCAGTCAGTCCACATGATAACAGAATATATTGAATAAGGCTCCTCAGCCAAAAACACTCGCGACAAGCTTCATGAATTGCTAGCGTATTTCAGCATGATTAGAGGAGGTTGCTGCTATTGTCTGTTTCGTGGACCTCCATGATATAGCTGTTCCACCATATGTAAACAGGTATCTTGTTTGAGATCTCCCTTTATGTGAATCAGACAAGTATTCGGCATCTGCATAGCCAACTAGTTGTGACTTGGATCCATAGGGATAAAACAACCCCATATCAACCGTTCCATGAAGATATCAAAAGATCTGTTTGATTCCACTCCAATGTCTTCTGGTTGGAGAGGAATTATATCTTGCTAGTAAATTCACCGCGAATGATATGTCAGGTCGCGTATTATTAGCAAGATACATTAGCGCTCCAATGGCACTAAGATATGGTACTTCAGGACCAAGGATATCTTCATTTTCTTTCTTAGGACAGAATTATTCCTTTTCCATATCTAAAGATCTTACGATCATTGGGGTACTCAAAGAATGTGATTTATCCGTATAAAATCTTTTCAAGATCTTCTCTGTGTATGTCGCTTGATGAATAAAGATCCCAATTTTTGTATGCTCGATCTGCAAGCCGAGATAAAATTTAGTCCTTCCAAGATCTTTCATCTCAAACTCTTCTTTTAGAGTTTTTATAATTGTTGGAATCTCTTCAGGAGTCCCAATGATATTTAAATCATCAACATACACAGCAATTATAATGGATCCATATGCGATTTTCTTTATGAAAACACATGGACAGATATCATAATTCTTGAATCCGTTTTTGGCCAGATACTCAGTAAAACGATTATACCACATTCGTCCAGATTACTTTAGACCATATAAAGATCTTTGCATTTTGACTGAGTATAACCCTTGCGAATATTCATTGGATGGTTTAGATATCTTTAATCCTTTAAGGACTTTCATATAGATATCACGATCTAATGAGCCGTATAAATATGCTGTTACCACATCTATTAAATGCATATGTAGTTTATGATATGCAGATAAACTGACCAAATAACTTAATGTTATTGCATCCACTACAGGGGAATACGTTTCTTTATAATCTATACCTGGCCTTTGTGAAAAACCTTGTGCTACAAGTCGGGCTTTATAGCGCACAACTTTATTTTTCTCATTTTGTTTCCTCACAAATACCCATCGGTATCCAACAGGTTTTACATCTTTAGGTGTATGGACTACAGGACCAAAGACTTCACGTTTTGCAAGTGAGTCTAATTCAGCCTTCATGGCTTCTTTCCATTTTGACCAATCATTCCTTTGTCGACATTCTTCGACTGATCTTGGCTCAAGATCCTTACTTTCATGTATGATATTTAATACCACATTATATGCAAATATTTCATTGACAATTGTCTTATTTCGGTCCCATTTCTCTCCTGTAAAGACATAATTTATCGAGATCTCGTCATTTTCACAATTTTCAGGTACCTGAACGTCTTATGGCGTTAACATTATATCAGAATTTTGGACAACTGCAGGTGTCTCTACTATGTCTTTTTCAACAGGAATCGTATTTACCTCTTTTCTCTTTCGAGAATTTTTATCTTTGGAACCGACAGGCCTGCCACGCTTCTGGCGTGTATTTGCTTTAGTGGCTATTTGTCCTACCGGGACATCAATTCGAATTGGTGCATTTTCTGCTCTGCCACGCTTCTGGCGTGAATTTGCTTCAGTGGCTACTTGTCCTACTGGGACATCAATTCGAATTGGGGCATTTTCTACTAGTATATAAAATTTGGTTATCCTCTTTGTATCGAAAAATGCATCAGGCAATTCATTTGCTATTCTTTGCAAATGTATAATCTTTTGAACTTCTATTTCACATTGCCCTAATCGAGGATCTAAATGCATCAATGATGATGCATTCCAATTAAGTTCCTTTTCAGGAAGCTTATTCTCTCCCCCTAATGTTGGAAATTTTGATTCATCAAAATGACAATCCGCAAATCGAGCTTTAAATACATCTCCTGTTTGTATCTTAAGATACCTCACTATAGAGGGAGAATCATGTCCAACATATATCCCCAATTTTCTTTGGGGTCCCATTTTGGTACGATTAGGTGGTGCAATGGGAACATATATCGCACACCCAAATATACTTAAATGGGAGACATTTGGTTGCTGGCCAAAAGCTAATTGCATAGGAGATCAGAGAACTGATGGTAACTCGTTGGCCTCAAACGAATAAGTGCTGCGGCATGTAAAATAGCATGCCCCCAAACCGAGGTTGGGAGATTTATTCTCATAAGCAAGGGTCTAGCAATCAATTGGAGGCGTTTAATAAGTGCTTCTGCTAACCTATTTTGTGTGTGAACATAAGCTACTGGATGTTCAACACTTATTCCATTAGCCATACAATAAGCATCAAAAGCTTGGAAGTAAATTCACCAACATTATCAAGGCGAATTACTTTGATTGGATTTTATGGAAATTGTACTTTTAATCAAATAATTTGAGCCAGTAATCTCGCAAACGCCAGGTTGCGAGAAGATAATAAGCACACATGTGGCCATCTCGAAGATGCGTCTATTAGGACCATAAAATATCTAAAAGATCCACATGGTGGATGAATAGGTCCACATATATCACCTTGAATCCTTTCTAGAAATTCAGGGGACTCAAATCTAATCTTTACTGGTTATGGCTTTAAAATTAACTTCCCTTGAGAACATGCAGCACAACAAAATTTACTAGATTTAAGAATCTTTTGGTTTTTTAGTGAATATCCATGAGAGTTTTCAATAATTCTCCTCATCATGGTTGTTTTCGGATGACCTAATCTATCATGCCAAGTTATGAATTCATTTGGGCTAGTAAACTTCTAGTTTACAATGGCATAATGTGATTCAATTGCACTAATCTTGGTATAATATAACCCATATGAAAGTGAGGGTAATTTTTCTAATATAACTTTCTTATTTGAATTATGAGTTGTGATACATAAGTACTCATGATTTCCCTCATTTATAGTCTCAATATGATATCCATTTCGGCGAATATCTTTAAAGCTCAACAAGTTTCTTCGAGACTTGGTAGACAATAGTGCATTATTTATTATGAATTTTGTTCCTCCAGGAAACAAAATTATAGCTCTTCCGGAGCCTTCTATCACATTGCTCGAGCCAATAATAGTATTAACATATTCTTCTTTTGGCACAAGATGGGTAAAATATATATCACTTTTAAGAATCGTGTGCGAACTTGCACTATCCGCAAGGCAAATATCTTCAGAATATGTTCTTGTCATTTTTTTCAAAAAATAAATGATAATAATAATAAAATTAGTAGAAGTACATGCACAGTAAAATTATTCACATAAATACTTAACAAACACATACATATATCAAACTATTCCATCATTGATCAAATAGCCAATATTTCCTTCAAAATCCTTAAAGAAATTAGATACATCATAATGAGTGGTGGAATTTTCATCATTTGAAACAAAATTTGTTTTCTTTTCTTTGTCATCCCTTTTCAAGGATGCTTGATAAAGATCAACTAGGTGCCTTGGGGTACGACAGGTACATGACCAATTGCGCTTTCCACCACAACGGAAGCATTTATCCTCAATTGATATACTTTACCCATTATTTCTTTCTTTATCCCACTTCTGGTGAGATCTTTCTTATGAACATAATTTCTTTTCCTTCCATAATTTTTCTTGTTATCAAAATCTTATCATTTACCTCTTTTGGGATTAATTGCCGCATTTACTTTAGGAAGTGGGGTGGCGCCAACTAGGCGGGCTTCATGATTCCTTAAAAGTAACTCATTGTTGTGTTCAGCAACAAAAAAAGTAAGAAATTAACTCAGAATATTTTTAAATTTTTTCCTCGATACTGCTGCTGCAGGAGCACATTCGAGACATGGAAGGTCAAGAAAGTTTTTTCTAACATATCGGACTTGAGAAAGTATCACATGATTGTACCTTTTTTCAAAATCTTTCCACACATCTACAAGATCTTTTAATGTGGGATATTCATTTTTCAAATCATTTATCAAGATGATGAAGGAAAATCATGGCCTTGACTTTTATCCTTCTGAGATGTATTATTTTCAGCCTCAATGGTATCTTCAAGATCCATTAAATCAAAATGGATTTCAACATCTATATCCATGATAAATAATTATTTCCAAATATATCAAGAGTATTATATTTAAAATGAAAGAGTTTCGACGTAATAAAAATTTATTACCTAGAGTCTTCCTAAAATTTGATCAGAGTCTCGTGCTGATAACGTGTTATAAAATAACTAAATAAATAAATAAAGAAGAGGTAACAAATATAAATAAAGAAATATAAAGAGAGAGAAAGGAGTATTGCAACATAAAGAGAGAGAGAATTGTTTATTGATGTGTAGTGTGTTTTCATTCAAAGGCTTAAACCTCTATTTATAATGAAACATTTTCAAACTACATTTAATAGAGTCATCCTTAGTAAATAAAGTTTCATAGAAAATAGACATCCACATCAGTACTTATCACAACACAATCTTCATTTTATGGTTTTTGCCATGATGAAAATACTTCTTTTCATTTTAGTTAGTCAATATTAATTAATTTATTTAATTTTAAATTTTTTTTTTTGAGATTTACAATTTAAGATTAATAATTTATGATTTAAAATTTAATATAAATAAAATAATTTTAAAAAATTTAATTTCTTAACATTATTCTATATTAATACTATTGAGACTTAGGTTAGCGTTGAAAAAACCTATCAATAACCTTTGAAGGCACACCCAGCAATCAAAACTTTCGTGCTTTATGGATGAAATTAATACATTGCAATATATAGACGTAGATAAGGAGAAAAATGTGAATAAATTATCAATCTCGTGAAATAATTAATAGAAAATATAGCTAACAATAAATCAATAAATATTTTTAAATTACATTTTATACTAATTAATTATTATTAGTTAATAGTTATTTAAATTTTATTTTTAAAAATATAAAATTATTAATTATTGATTATAATTATTTAAAATTAACTGATTAAAAATTATTTATCTATACTCTTTCACGAATTATTAGCAAAATTGAGAGGAAGGATATTGTCGTCAATGTATTAAAGTTAGGGTAAAAAACGTGATTAAGCCATGGGAGTGGAAAATTTACGAAAATCAGCTAAACTGAATTCCTAGACACCATTCAACCAGAAGCAAATTATTATATAATTCGAATCTAATCGTTTCGAATTAAAATCCCATGTAGTTCGACGTGACTTAATTCGAATTACATGCATGCATGCGTATCAAGTAGTTCGAAACAACTAGTTTCGAATTAGTATAGAGTAATTCGAATTAAGTAAATTCGGATTACTAAGATAGGCTGAACGTGCACATAATTCGAAACATATTGCTTCGAATTAGTATGGAATTGTAATTCGAATTCAATTGATTCAAATTATATATATATAGTGCGAATGTAGTTGATTCGAATTACAATGAACTAGAGCTCTATATATATGCTGTGAACTCACGTAGCTCTCAACAAAGAGGCGAGATGGCTAGTGAGGATAGTTTTCTAGTGTTGGTACATCACAGAGGGTCGATTAAGAGAAAAACTCGGTCCGACGTGAAGTTCACTGATAAGGATCCCCTATGTATTATCGTGAGGCCAACAACCACCTACGATGCTCTCGTTAGCTCTGTGCTGGAGAAGCTTGGTCTGGAAGGAGTTAAAAGGGTTAAGAAGTTTTTCTATCGCATCCCAACCACGGTGCTCCATGATACCGTGAAGTATGATTGTTTCACGATCGGGAGTGATGAGGACTTGCAGGTTATGTTTTTTTTGTCGTAGGCAGTTTTCCGAGGTAAGGACATCAGAGTTGTTGGCAAAGTTGGTTGATGTGGTATCTAGCTCGGGTGGTTCGAACCGGAATGCCAATACTATAGCCACGGTTGCCGGCTCGAGCTCGAGACCTGCGGTTGCTTCATCCTCCGTTCCTGTGTATGAGCCACCGATGCAACCTGTTACCTCCCCATCGTTTGCCGTTGATCTGAGCAGCAATGTTGGAGACAAGGTTCGATATGGGGAACATCTTCCCACCGAAATGCAGTGTCCTACACCGTCTGGTGTTGGTGAGGGTTTGTTTGATGATCCAGATGACGATAATGTCGAGCCGGATATGATCGCTGATGACAGCGGCGATGATCTTAGAACTACTGATCCGAGAAGGGCTACAGGTGGATCTAGTTCTGGCACACAGCAGTACCCACCCCATTTTTCATCGTTGGACCTGGATGCCATGACGCAGGACGAAAATCCTGTGCAGGCCTCTGGATTTGGCGCTAGAGATACGGAAGGGTCTGCCGGTATGACGGAGTTCCAGGTTGGCCAACAATTTCAGGATAAAGATGAGGTGCTGTTGAGTGTGAAGACTTACAGCATCCGCCGAGGGGTCCAGTACAAGGTCGTTGAGTCTGACTACCGCAGGTATGTGGGAAAGTGTTCTGAGTTTGGGAATGGGTGCACATGGTTGATTCGGTTGAGTGTTCGACAGCGAAAGGGCATCTAGGAAGTGAAGCGGTACAACGGACCGCATACCTGTCTCGCCACCTCCATCTCCAGCGACCATAGGAGTCTGGACTACCATGTGATAGCGACATTCATTATGCCGATGGTTAGGGCTGATGCCGCCGTCAACATCAAGGTGCTTCAAAATGCCACGGCCGCACACTTTGGGTTAAGGCCTACGTACAGGAGGGTAGGGATGGCGAAGCAGAAGGCCGTTGCCGTCATCTATGAGGACTGGGATGAGTCGTACAACAAGCTCCCTCGGTGGGTGTTAGGAGTTCAGCTGACGATGCCTGGCACTGTAGCAGTCCTCAGGACTTGCCCTGTTCGAGTTGGGGCACAGCATGACGAGTCTCAAGCTTATTTTCATAGGCTGTTCTGGACTTTCCCCCTTGTATCGAGGCATTCCGTCATTGCAAGCCGTTGGTGAGTATTGACGGCACCCATCTATATGGCAAGTATGGGGGAACGTTGCTAGTCGCGATTGCACAGGACGGAAACTCCAACATACTCCCCGTGGCATTTGCACTAGTTGAGGGTGAGAATGCTGAGTCATGGTCTTTCTTTCTCTCCCACCTCCGTGAGCACGTGACACCTCAGCCGGGTCTGTTAGTTATTTCAGATAGGCATAACGGCATCAAGGCAGCGCTCGAGGCTCCCGATGGGGGATGGCTACCTCCAGCTGCATATCGGGCGTTCTGCATTCGACACGTTACAGCGAATTTCGCCCTGACCTTCAAGGGAAAAGATGCCCGGAGGCTTCTTGTTAACGCCGCATATGCGAAGACCGAAGTGGAGTTCGACTACTGGTTTGACATTCTGCACTCTGAGAAGCCGGCAATGTGTGACTGGGCGAACCGAATTGAGTATTCGTTGTGGACACAGTACTGTGATGAGGGTCGGAGATTCGGGCACATGACGACCAATATTTCTGAGTGTGTCAATTCAATCCTGAAGGGGGTAAGGAACCTCCCTGTTTGCTCGCTGGTGAAGGCAACATACGGAAGACTGGCTGAGCTATTTGTCCGTAAGGGGAGGGAGGCCGAGACTCAGATGGGTACCGGACAAAATTTCAGTCAATACCTAGTAAAGTGTATCGAGGCCAACCTGAAGACAGCCAGGTGCTTCACGGTGACTGTTTGTGACAGGGATAACTCGGAGTACACCATGGCAGAGACGACTCCGACAGGTTCATTCTCACTTGGTACCTACAGGGTCTCACTAGGGTCTCAGACTTGTGATTGTGGATACTTCCAAGCACTTCATTTCCCGTGTCCTCACGCACTGGCATGCTGTGCTTATTCACGTCTTACTTGGCAGCCTTACATCCACCAAGTCTATCGCCTTAGTTCCGTTTTTGGTGTCTATCAGATGGGATTTACACCATGTCAAGAAATCATGCGAGGGACCGGGGTCGGCCACGATGTCGAACTGTAAAATGTGCTCCGCACGCTCCTGCCAGTGAAGATGCCAGTCAGGTAAGTGCGCCGAGAACCAACGGTCACCTCCTCTCCCGTCCTTCGACATCAAGAAGTCGATGTTCAGGGCGGGATGCGGTGGGGGTTGAACGCCCCCAAACTGCGGTAAAACTCTATCAACCTGATGCCACTCGACCACCGCAAAATAAATCAGGGACGTCACACACCGCCATAACATCGTATGCCGAGGCTCCAAGACCTCCGGATGGACAACCTGGATGACGTCGAGTGCGTTATAGGGCATCCACATGAACTGAAAAAAACTAAATAAAAACAATTTGACACTTCTGTTAGACAATATAAACTGAAACAACGACTGGAGATAGATATGGGCTCAGCGTACTTACATCCCGAGGCTGTAACAAGTCGATCTTCAGGCGAGCCATCTGTACCCGAGGTTCCTTGTTGCTAATCCCAGGATTGTAACCAGACCATCTGCGTAAGAGGTTAAACATTCTAATGCGTTCATGACTCACTCTACAATGCATGAAATTGCTTGCATAATCGAAAATAAATACAATAAGGATACATAATACAAAACAATAATGGTACCTCGAGGCAAGGGGCCAGCTAAACGCATCATACCCAGTAGGCCTAAAAGAAGGAAACCTCCAGAAGATCCAAGACTGCAGTAACTGTAAAGGCCCAGCTAACTTCACGACATGTCTGTTGGCGACTCGGCATATGCACCGGTACAACCATGCTAGTGCCGCCGACCCCCAACTGTAGCCACCCATCTCCTCAAGCCGAGCAACATAGGGTAGCCATCTGATGTGTATACGATTGCTGGACTTGTCGGCAAACAGCTGCGTGCCCAATAACATCATGATATAGGCACGGGCAAAGTGCCTAATTGTCTCCTCATCAGCCCCGTCGGGACACTCTCCAAATGTCTCCTGAAACCAGGTGCAGTTGACTGCGAATTTCTGAACCTGATTCTCGAGAGGTAAAACACCAAGCAACTCATGGAACCACTGCCAAGCTGGCCTCCCACCCTCAATGTAAAGGTGGAAGTCTGTCAGGCAACCACTAACGTAATGTCCGTCCACTGGAAACCCCAGATGGTATGCGACGTCCTGAAGCGTGATGGTGCACTCTCCGAACGGCATGTGGAAGGTGTGCGTCTCAAGCCGCCACCTCTCGGCGAATGCACTGACTAGGGGCTCGTCTAGTCGGAACCATCTGTCGTTCAGTCTCTCAAGATGGTACAATCCGGCCATCTGCAAGTACGGAACGTACCTCTCATCAAGACGCATCCCCTGCTGCCGCCTAACGCTGGATATGCAACGACGAGGCTGGCTAGTAGATAAACCGCATAATTAGAACAGATGCACAAACCACTAACATATACAATTTATTTCATAAAGAACCAAAAAAGAAATCCTGCGACACAACATATATGAAACAAGCGACCAACATTGTATACACAAACCGCTAACATGAACCACGTGCAAAAACCATTAACAAATACAACAATCACTAACAAGTAAAACCGTTAACAAAAACCGCTAGCATATACCTCTATCATAAACCACTATCCTAAACCGCTAACCGTCACTAAAACCACTATCCAAAACCATTAACAAAAACTGCTAACAAAAAATAATAACAAAAACCACTAACAAAAACCACTGGCCCAAACCACTAGCTTAAACCGCTAACACTAACATAAACCACTATAAAAAAACCATTAACAAAAACCACTTGCCTACACCACTATCCTAAACCACTATCCTAAACCACTAACAGTAACATAAACCATTAACAAATACCACTATCATAAACCGCTTTCATCAACCACTACCATAAACCACTAACAAAAAACACTATCAACAGCGCAACATCATAAACCACTAACCTCGTCGTTGATCACCCCGACGATATGAGCAACTCCATCCAAAAGATAAAGCCTCCCCGGATCGTCCCCCATCGCCTGAATATGCCGCTCTGGTCTTACTCGGCCCGAATGTTGGTCGTTTTCTCTGGGATTTGGTGGGGTATGAGAATGACAAAGTGATTCGAATGAACTTGGTTCGAACTTCTTATAAAGCCGAAACCCTTGTAATTCGAATCAAGTAGATTCGAATTACTTAGTGTCACCAACTTCACCTAATTCGAATCAATATGATTCGAACCTCACTCGTGTGCCCTTCTCCATCTAATTCGAATTGATATAATTCAAACTACCCTATTATAATTCGAAGTTAGTCGTTTCAAATTACTAAGGAATTTTGCATGCATAATTCGTTTCTTATTGATTCGAATTACCTTGGAATAGTTCTTGAAAGTAATTCGTATTGAATCAATTCAAATTACGTGGAAACTTGATTCGAATCCTATTGATTCGAATTATATAAAAATTAGTTCTGGTGGATTGAGGTATCGAAGTTTGATTTGGCTGATTTGGGTTAAAGTGAGCTCCCCTTGGCTCATTTGGGTTTTTTACCCTTAAAGTTATATAGCCCTTCCCTTTGATTATTTATTTATTTGGGCCCTTACACGTCCTTACCGTTAATTTTTCCGTACCTATATAACTATTTCAGCTAAAGAGAGAGACTGATTTTCATTTCTATAAGGTAGCGTTTGGTGGAGAGACAGAGATAGAAAGACTGATACTGAGAGACAGAGACTAAGAGACAGGGATTGAAATAAATCTCAGTATTCTGTTTGGTGTAAAATGAGAGACAGGAATTGAAACAATAATGAAACTCTAATTTAATTTGCACAAAGGGTAAAATTGGAATTAATTAATTGAAATAAAAGTATTTTAGGTATAAAATGTTATTAAAGTTTCAGTCTCTATCTCTAAAAATTTCAGTCCCCTGTGTCCCTACTTTTTGGAGGTACTGAAATACTGAAATTTTAGAGAGAGAGAAAGAAATTTTAGTACCAATCTCTGAACTAACAAACACGATACTGTATCTCAGTCTCTCAATCTCTGTCTCAGTACCTCAAAACAAACGCTACCTAACTGATCAGAGCAAAATCTTAAATTTGTAGGTCCTTCCATTAGTACAATTTATTTATATAAATGACTATTTTAAGGAAAAAGCTAGCTATATAGTTTGATTCAAAATAAATATTTATTTTTAAAAAGTGATGAGTTTTGCAAATAAGTAAAACATCATAGAATTAGAAACTTCATATTAAAAGATAATGTTTACATTATCAATATATTAAACACATTAAAAAATTTAAAATATTTTAAAATTATTATAATATATATTCACTAAAATTTTAAAAATAAGTAATAAAATAGAAATAAAACATTTAAATAAAAGATAAGAGCAAAATAATTTTGTATTATTTAAAATTAAATCTAGCTAGAAGTGTAAGGATTTTTTTTATAAATAAATAATTTAATTATTTTATTTACTGAAATATATAAGTTATAGCATGTCTACTAATTTATCTTATATTGATTTATCTTATTTATAGTATAAAAACAAAATATATGTATTATTATTAAAAAAATTATAATTAAAATAATATCAACCTATTTTCTATATATTCCTTTGAGTACTAATTCAAATAAGTTGGTTTTTTTAAAAAAAATTATATTATTTTAATTGTAAACAAAATTTGTATATTTTTTAAAATTTTATATATCTCATTTAAAGTGTAAACAAAATAAATCAATATGTTATAAATAGGTAAATACGTTACAAATTACATATTTTTTTAAATAAAATAATTAATTATTTATTTATAAAAAATCGAGAAGTGTAATAATTATATAACCGAATATACAGGTATTATTATCGGATATGCAAGGAAATGAAGGAAGTAGTAGTAGTGTTTGTTTTTGCGTAAATTTTTTTTTGGGTGACTTTTTTTGCGTAAAATTAAAGTGCATGGAACACGTTTTAGTGGTGTGCGTCCTGTGTATAAATAAGTGAAGAGTAGGCTTATGGCGAGAGAAGACAAATAATACTCTATTATTCTTACATGTAAAAATGGCGAGAACCCGTTGCGTTGACAAAAGTGGAATGAAGAAAGGTGCTTGGACTCCCGAAGAAGATAGCAAGCTAATTGCTTATATTACTAGGTATGGTTCCTGGAATTGGCGACAACTCCCTAGGTTTGCAGGTAAAACATTACTATTTGTTATAACTCAACTTGATTTTACAGAAATTAATTAATTAGTTATATAATTGGTGCGTTGTTGATTGATTAGGTCTGGCAAGATGTGGAAAGAGTTGCAGATTGAGATGGCTCAATTATCTGAGGCCCAACATCAAACGAGGGAACTACACTCAAGAAGAAGAAGATATTATTGTTACAATGCACAAGAAGATAGGAAACAAGTATATGTCTCTCTCACTCTCTTATACTACTTTTTCATTTCTCATCAAGTGTATCGCACTTGGATTTAAACTTTAACCCTTGTTTTTAAGTGAAGTTTGCTAAGGAATGTTCTACCAAAAATACTGGTCCAAATTTTAAAGTAGAATTTTTTTTTTTTTAAATATACCCGAATTTTACTATCAATAAAAATGCCTTTAAATAATTTAAAAACGTAACAAGAATGTCCAACAGTAAATATATATTTTAAAAAAATACCTTAAAGAATGAATTTTGATAGGATTTTTTTCAAACATGATTATAAAAATGAAATATTATTATCCTTAAAATTTGGTGGTTTTTTGTTAAGTATATATTTTTTTATAATTTTTTTGTTAACAAACAATAAAACTTTAAAAAAATCACAAAAAATATATACTTAACAAAAAATCACCAAATTTTAAGAATAATAATATCTTATTTTTCTAATCATGCTTACAAAATATCGCATCAAAACTCATTTTCTAATAAATTTTTTGAGAAATACATATTTAATGTTAGATAATCTTGCAAAAAATCTAACATTAAATATGCATTTCTCAAAAAATATATATTAGAGATTGAATTTTGATGCAATTTTTTGCAAGCATGATTCGAAAAATGAGATATTATTATTCTTAAAATTTGGTGATTTTTTTCTAAGTATATATTTTTTGCAATTTTTTTTAAAGTTTTATTAGTTGTTAACAAAAAAATTATAAAAAATATATATTTAACAAAAAAATTACCTAATTTTAAAGATAATAATATTTTATTTTTATAATCATGTTTGTAAAAAATTGTATAAAAATTCAATCTCTAAGACATATTTTGATAATATATATTTACTGTTGGGTATTCTTGTTGTGTTTTTAAATTATTTGAAGGCATTTTTGTCGATAGTAAAATTGTGGTGTATTTTTGTCAGCGCTTGAATAATTTGGAGGCGTTTTTGGTAGTTAACCCTTTTAATAATTATATCTTTAACATATTTTTTTATACTTTTTTAAATTTTAATAAATATTAAATTTTGTTAAGAAACTATAACTCAAATAACATAGTCTTTTCATACTCATCCAAGAAGTTGCAGGTGCGAGTCTCTTTGTGTAAAAACACAAATATTTATAGAAAAAGTTTAGGAGCCAACAACTTTATTAAATCCTGGCCAGTATATAACTAGCAAAACAAAAATGTGTAATACTACACCATAGAATAAAATTTCACATCATTCAAAATATCATTAATAATTTTATAGCTACAAAACACAAAAGTTATTGCCCTACATTCCTCGTATTTATATCTCTAATAGTTATATCTTTTTGTGTAAAAAATCCGATGAAAGTTTGTGTGTCTTATCAACAGGTGGTCTGTGATTGCATCCAATCTACCAGGAAGAACAGATAACGATATAAAGAATCATTGGCACTCCTCCCTCAAGAGGCGCTCTCATCAGAGAAACACACGTCAAAAGGTTAAGGCCACCGCCGCTGCCACCGCCCCTGCCGCTGCCATTGCCGCAGTGAACACCACCACCAACCCTAATAATAACAATAACGCTTCACTTCAATATTCTCCTCAGACCTCTTCTGACACTGTCTCTGGCCCCTTGTCCCCTCAATTATCCTCCAAAATAATCGCAACCAATAATCATAACGAAAATAATTCGGACTACTTTGACGACATCGATTTTTTGAATTATTATACACAGCACGCAATTGAAAATCTGTGGTCAGAGACATTTCTAGCTGAACAAATAGACAATTGTAACGGTGGTTTTGTTTCATTGGACACTACTACTACGCAGATCTCGGATTCTTCGGAATTGCTGTCTCCGCAATCATCATCATTATCAAGTGCAGAGAATAATGATAACTTATTTACCTTTGCAGAAACAACAGCGAAAGCTTTTGATGAAGTGTTTTGGACAGAACATTATGCTGTAGATTTGTCTTGTGTTCCAAATGAACTACTTACGCCTTCTGTGGACCCGTATGTTTGTCCTGTGGCTGTGTATGATGATTTAGATCTGTGGACTCAAAGCAATTTTACATGATGAGATTGTTATTATTAACTTCTTCTGTACAATAATTATTATTCAATGAATGAATAATTATAATGAAAGATAAGTAAATAAAGTAATGGCCCATATTCGAAGAATCAAAACTTGTATCTGTGACTGCGACCTTGATATTTTGGTATGAAAAATATATGGATTTTTGTTAAACGAATCACTTTAAGCCACGTTATAAGGTATCTAAATAAGAAGAATATTTTTCATTTCTTAATTGTTAAATTTTATATAAATGATTAAAATTAAAATTCAATGTCATAGTTTCTGTTTATTAAGTATTCATGTAACATTTTTAAGTAATTACATAAAGAATATTGATGTACAAACATTCTACGTTAATGCAGAATCTAAAAAATGATCACACTAAAGTGATATAATATATGCAACTCATCTTAATAATAATAATAGTTATATAAGTGATCAGTGATTATTTTCACCATTTGAATTCTTGACCTTAAGTAATTATATGATTTTAAAAAGTATTTTTTAGTGACTATAAATTATTTATACATATGATCTAGAAGCCAAAAATTGTCCCATTATTTTCACATATATTATTAAAATGT
Organism: Arachis duranensis; assembly: GCF_000817695.3. Classification (NCBI taxonomy): domain Eukaryota; kingdom Viridiplantae; phylum Streptophyta; class Magnoliopsida; order Fabales; family Fabaceae; genus Arachis; species Arachis duranensis. The sequence continues at coordinate 1,878,015 of NW_026264851.1, forward strand.
ATTGTGAAAGAGAGAAATGTGAGAAAGCGAGAGTGAATTTCATTAATTGATCACTCTCACTAATGGTAAATATATATCAGCTGCCTTGAGTAGGAAGGAGGCAAGAACAGTGAAACAGAAAACTGAAAATAACTAACTGCTTACATCATCACACCTAACTAACTTCTAAATAGTTTACACGTGGATCATAATAAAATGCTTGAAATCCATGGAGATAGAATCAACAACATACAACAGGATCCGAACCACTACTGATGATTCCAGACTTGCAGTTTGATTCCAAAGCATGCATTTATGATTATGAAAGGTGAAAAATCGAATTTCGTAAAAGGATAAAACAAACTAGATTAAACTAAAGCCAGATCAATGATCTAATAAGGGGAATTGACGAGAGAGAGAGGAAAAAGAGAAGTACGTCCCAATAGTTTAGTTTACCCAAAATTGATTTGATTAACTACCCTAACTTAGCTTGATTGGTGTTTAGATCACAGGAAAATGAGTGTTATAGAAGAGAGGAGAGAGTATAGTGTTGCATGAGACGCAGCGAAGTTATTTTGTTTTATGGGCCGGGCCCGGCCTCATGAGAGAAATGATGTTGAGATTACACAGTGTTGGGCCTCATATGCAGGTGCTTGGGTTCCCCACCCACCATTAACACCAATTTGCTTTTAACTAATTTGGGATAGTTGAGTGATCAACTTATTAGTCAGTTTAAATAAGTGTTGGAGGCTCGAATCTCGCTTTATACATGTAATAGTTTATTGATTAATGATAGACCCTTAAATAAAGTTCAGATTTATGACGAATTAATTCTTAATCTGTCGAGTTAGAAAATACTGATCACGAAAAATGAAAAACCCCAATCCGCTTTTTGCCTTTATGACCTTCAACTTGCCTTCGTTCAAGTCTAGCTAGGTTTCATTATTTTGTCATATTTGTATTTGCTAAAAGATTAAAAAACAAAACTTTATAATTGTAGTAGTCAACAGAATTTTTTGAAAATAATATACAATGAATAATTACCTATCACAATAATCATGTTGTCACTTATTAATTTTCTCAATTCGATTTGGCTCATTCAAATTAATGAATTAAACGGGTTATCTCGTTTGACACTTTTTTCTCCTTTTCCTTTTTCTTAAATACTACATGATTTTAATAATTTCTTTTACTTGATATCCATACAAATAAAAAAGTTATCATACAGTCATATTAATAAATTGAGATATACTAAAGAGCCAATGCCTTTAATCAAAATTAGTTAACACTTTAATGAATACTTTATCTTTATATTATTATAATTTAGAGTTTAGAAACGAGGAGTTTAGAATTTAATCTTTAGTGTGTAGAGTTATTTAAGTGTTGACAAATAATATAAAAAAAATGTTAAGCATTGTCGAATTTTTCGTCGAAAAAAATAATAAAATCTGACGGTATAAACTTCGCCAATAAATATTTACTGTCAAAAATTTTTCAACCAACCGTAATTACTATCGGATTCTGTGACGGATTATCTACTCGAGAAATTATTTAATTACTGGCAAATTTTTTCGACAATAATATTGGCATCACAATATCTTGTTTCCAGCATTATTACCGTCGAATTATTTCTTTGGTAAATTCAATGGTAGTGTCAATTTTCTTAAAAAATTGTGAAATGAATGGCCAATTTTAATTTTTTATTTAAATTTAATTTTCACACGATTAATGGTCAATTTATAAATAATAGAAACTTATTATTTAAAATAAATAATAAAATATTCAAATAACTTAAAAGTAAAGTAAATCAAATAAATACAATGAAATAATAAAATGAAACACTGATCATTAAAGATTTAGGTAGTCCTCGTCGTCGTTCCCGTGGGTCTGATGACGCGGCACAGAAGGGATGATGTCAGCGGCGCGCATCTGAGCTTGGAACACCTCTATCTGAGCCTCCATCCACTGAAGTCGCTCTAGCAGCTCCGTCCACACCAGCCTGAGGTCATCCGTGTCCATCATGCGTGTGAGAATCTCCTAATACCTCTCCTGATAATTGTTCAGCTTCTGAACCTGCTGGTGAAGGCTGTGAGTGAGCTCCTGCACTTGCAGCTTCAAATCCACACATTTTTTAGGCTCAAAGGCACGACTGGTGGTAGAGGCGGACAATGGCCTCAACGTGGAGGTGCGGAGGCTGCTGATGAAGAATGACCCCAACCTGTATACGTGGTTCTTACGGTGCTAAGGTGGTCTCACGCCAAAGCGTATTGGGATCGACGATTGAAGCAGTAAATCCATCGACGGCGTCCTCCCCGATTTCGCTGAGATTGCTAAGTCGCAGCCCTTAGTCTCTGCGTGTAACACATGTTATTGTGATTAGTACGACATCTATATAGTTAATCTCTAATTTTATATCAGAAGATCAGATATATGTTTACTCACATAATGATTCTGAGACTGCTGATCAGTAAATCCCGCTTTGTTCTCCTTCAACATGTGGATGTACTTGAACGTCTCCGCCAATGTCGTCTCGCAATCCAGCGACTTTGATTACGCATGTTGTATTGAAACAATATGATTAGGATGCCTAGTTAATAACAAAATTAAAGACACTACATACCAGCTTGGACGTAGTCTTCATGAAGGTCGCTAAGCCGCGGTATACTTAGAAGTCCTAGCCGATGTCCTGTTAGCTCTGTTAGTGAGGCGCCGATGGCCAAACCCCTTATTGGTCTCCCAGAGAACTAACAGAGCCTTCTTTATTTCTAGTCGGGTCTAGGTTGTTAGATGGTCCCGTCCCTCGTGAACATCCTCCAGCATCTGCTACAACCGCCAACCCATTCGATGATCATAGATCTTCCTAATGAGGGCATCGTGAGAAGCGTCCCATATAAAGTGCAGCTGCACAAAGAAACTTTAAAGTTAGTTAATCAAAATAGAAGATATAAACTCACTAAAAAGATTTAAAACTAAGAAAAAATAATTACCTCCCATTTTTAAAATCATCGCCCTTTGGTCTCAGAGGAAGTCTTCTTGTAGCTGGGCCAAGGAAGGTCATACATCATCTTGATGACGTTGGTCATCTTTTTAGAACATGCATTGTTGTTCGACACAAACCTATCAATAATCCACAAACAAACCAATATGGCAATATAAACTAAAACTTTAGAAGCAAATAACCATAATATATAGAGATTTTTATAGAAATTTCGGTAGAATTTCATCTATAACTAGAATGCGTCACAAACTCTTTCTATCAATAATTAACTTAAACAGCACCAAATGTCAACAATCGATGAACAACAAACACTTTAAGCAATTCAATAATCAGAAAATATGAAACACCTTCAACCATTCAAACCTACAGCCCTAAATCAACTAAACTAGAATCAATAATCAGACACTTTCAGCCAAGGTTTTGAAAACCAGACCAGACCGACCGGTTCAATCGGGTTAATTAAGAACCGGTCAGCTGGCCGGTTCGGTTGATGTACAAAACCGTCTTGCGAAAAATTGGTTAAAACTGACCGAACCAACCAGGTTTTTTAAAGGTCCAGTTTTGTTTTCTTACTAAAAAAGGGCATCGTTTTGACGCCAAAAAGAAAAAAAAAAGAACAAAACGCACTTGCACTGACCCAGTCCCAAATCAACCATAACACATAACCTACTAACCCTCTCCCTTCTTAAATCATTTTTTTCCTCTCCCAGCCGTCTCCTACCCAGCACCGCAATCTCCCTCTCTGTCGTCGCCCCCACCCCCACCCCTTTCTCTCCGACTCTCTGTGTGATGCCAACCCAACCCTAAATCTCTCTCCACCCGCCGCTTGCTCCGGTCGCTGAAAATCCACTTCTCCTCTCTTTCAGCCAGCAGTAGCAGTAGCCAGAAGTCGTCGCCGAACTCTTCTCCTCAGCCAGAGGGTAGGTGCCATCGCCGCCGGCAATTGAGTTTCGTTCCTTTCTCGCCGCCTGTTTCGTTCATCCGTCGTCTAGTCGTCTGAACTCCGAAGCTTCCGTGGTCGGCGTCGTCTGCTAGTTTGGTCGTTAGAAGTTTCTCTGTCAATGTCCTCTGCTCTTCTGCTACCGTGACCTAGGCGCCTTCTCTGCTCTCTGTTGTGGTGAGTTTTAATGGTTTTTCAATTTTTTTTATTTTGTTAATTAACTATATGAATTGCTGGTTGCTAGAGTGAGGAATTTAGTCACTAATTTGAATTCAATTAATTTTTTGTATTTGGTTAATTATATGAATTAATGCAGTTTTTCTGCTTTTCAGTAATCTGTTTTTATGAGTTTAGTCCACTGATTTGAATTGAGTTGAGTTTTTTATTTGGTTAATCTTTCTGTAATTCTGAATTTTACTGAATATAATTTGGATATAAGTTCTAGTTTGGATTCTGGATTTTGAATGCTATATAAAATTTTGATATAATTTTGGATTCTTAACAGAATTGATATAATTTGAATTCTAAATTACTGTAATTATTGTAATGACTGATGTATGTAATTCTACAATTAAAGATGCATTAGTAACAATAACATGCATTGTTGAAGTATTAGGATGGAATGGTGATCTAAATAGAATGAGTACATGCATTAGTAATAATAACATGCATTACTCTAAGTGTTATTAAATAATAGTAACTAAAGAAAGTAGATAATTTGAATTTGTTGAAATCTGAAAAAGCAATTTATTGTGCGTTTTGATTTTTTTAGTTGTAAAATTTTATATTTGAAATTGTTTATGAATTTTTATTATTTTAGAAATTATTAAATTTAAATATTTAAAATTATATATTGAATTTTTTTTATAATTTTACGGTATATTTAATTATATCGGTTCAACTATGGTTTGATTCCGGTTGAACCATTGAATTATTAAATCAGTTACTCGACCGGTTTAATGACCAGTCCGGTTCTCACAACCTTGTTTTCAGCAATTCAATAATCTGAAAAAATGAAATACTTTCAACAATTTAAACCTACAGTCTTAGATCCACTAAACTAGAATAAATAACCAGACACTTTCAGCAATTCAATAATAAAAAAACATGACACACTTTCAGCCATTCAAACCTACTACCCTAAATTCACTAAACTAGAATTAATAATATGAAACTTTCAGCAATTCAATAATCAAAAAATATAGACACTTAAAGTGATACCTACCTCGTTCCGGCATTAGGTCAAATCATCAACCGTATGATGAGAGGTCGTGGAGGGGCATCAGCTGCCACACCTCTGTGAGAGGACTCCACGGCCACGGTTTTCATCACTAGAGGCGGCGTCACCGTGATAGTGGATTGCTGAGCGGTTGGAGTCGTTGCCGTAGACGGAGGGACGTAGTTGGGGTTATGGACCCTGATGAATGACTGGCCCGCTAAACCCATAATCTGTACCGGGATAGTCGGAGTAGAGGAAGATGATCCAAAATTTCCAGGGGTACTAGAAAAAACCTTTCCTCTATCACAACTACGACCACGCCCACAACTAGTAGCCTGATCCGCTGAACCTCCACTTATCGTCATGTCTGCAAATAGCACAGCAATTAACTAGGTTAAACTTAGTTCAGAAATCCAACAAAGAGAACTAAATCAACAATAATCAACACAAATTAACAATAAATAACACAACGATAAACAATAATAAAAGATTCCGAACAACAAATCAACCTTATAAGTTATAATAATTAGTTCAGAACAAATCGACAATAATCAAATCATCTTTTAATTAGAATTGGAATAAATTAGAAATAAGAAACAAAAATCAGAACATGTTCTAATTAAAATTAAAACTAAACAAGTTCAGTAACCTAAGTTTAGAATTTTAGAAAATTCTAAGTCCAAAACAAGTTCAGTACCCTAAGTTCAGAACTAAATAAAGAACAAAAATTTGAACCAATTAATTTCAATATTTGAAATTCATTCCTAATATAATAAAATAAAAAAAACCAACTTAATTAACCTTGTACTATTAAATAAACGCCTCAATCATTCAAAAATTCAAAAGTTTTAGTCAATTAAAAATAAATCAAATTTCATTATCAATGCATAATAACAATCATAACATGCAAACAAATATTGATTTTCAAGATTTGGACCAAAAATTACATTAAAATCTCTGAGGCATATTGACGAATATTTGGCATGCACAAATAGTAAACATGCGAAATCAAGATCAAATAGCGTAATCTAAATAATCCAAATATTTTTTAACAATTCAAAACCTAATAACCTAATTTAACTTATCCTAACCACTTAAAATCTACTAAAAAAATAATCCTAACTAACTAACTAACTAGAAATAAGATTAATGAAATTAAAATTAATTGAAACAGAAATTAAAAAATGAGTAGTAACTTGGGTTGCTAAAACGGAGCAGAACGAAGAAGATGAAAAGAATTGTAGTAGCACTATATGATGTTGCCGGTGTGAAAAGCAACAAACGAACGGTCCACGGAGTTGGAAGCTAGACGGAACGAGCTAGGAACATGCCAGGGGCTCTGTGGCAGGTGCCGAGTTAGATTGGGTTAACGAGAGAAGGGAAGAAAGACAAGGGGGGCGGCTTAGGGTGGACGGTGGCAACAGAAAAGGCTAGAGGGTTAGAGAGGCAGAAGGACAAAGGGGTAGAGAGAGAGAGAGAGGGAGGCGAGAGGGTTAGAGAGAGAGAGAGGGGGAAATTCGAATGAGGGGGGAAGAGGATTCACGCTTTGAAGTTGCCGTCGGATTTACTATCAAAAAAATTTGACGGTAAACCATTGCGGGCCACCAAAATGCAGCACTTCACTAAGTGGGTTTACCGTCAGATTTTTCCGACAGTAAATCCGACCTTCAAAGACATGTCAATTTATTTTTTTCCTTCAAATATTACTGATGAATTTATCATCAAAAACATAAATCCGCCGGTAATTACTTAACCTTACGAATTCGATGTTGTTATCGCCAGTAAATCCGACAATAACTTCGCCACTACTCCACGACGCTAAATCCGACGATAAATCCATCGATATATTTAGTATTTTTCTTGTAGTAAAAAAAATTTACAGGTCATATAGTAGTGCTCTAATAAATTATCTAAACTCTAAAACACTAGTTGACAAGAAAAAAATATATATAACAAGAGAGATTTTATATACCAAAAAAAAAAAATTAGATAAGCCAATTTGTGCCTACTTGATCCAAATCTGTTTAATTCATAAGTTTGAGCCGAGCAAAATTAATCCGCTTTTAAATAAGTCATGATTTATAGTTCGACTTGTCTATTTTTACGAGTGATCCGAACCGACTCATAAACAACGACTATTGTGACATACACTATACACATAAAAAAATTATTTAATCAGATTAAATTTAATAATTTAATTATTTTGATAGCCAAATTTAATCGGATTAATGCAATAATTTATTGATACAATAAAAATTTATTAAAAAATACATAAAAAATTTTTTATTCAATTTGATTACAAAAATAATTTTCTTTACCCAAAATTTCTCAACAAGGCAATAACTCTTGGGCACGACCTCATGTGTTAAATGTGTTTTATACGTAGATATAGGGCAGTCGTAGTTTAGATGTCACATATGAGACATCGGATTGACCATAGCAATTTTGATAGATTCGTTTGCTATGCATGTATGTGGACTCATGCATTAATTAACATGGCAAGGTTTTCAACGGGTACGTCGTGTTATGATATAGTTTAGAGAGAATGTGATGGGGGTGTTTGAAATTTTTTAATTTTTATTTTTTACTCATTTTTTTATATTAATAGAATTTTATTGACTAAATATAAACAATTATTTTTCGTAAAGAAAAATAGTAAGTGATTAACATTTCTTTTAATCGTTATTTAATCTTGTATTTGAACAAACATTAGTAAAGTCTTTACTTTTTATTTCTAAAAGTGTTGATTCACTAATATTTTCTTTAATAAATATTATTAAAAATTAATAAGTAGTTTTACAACGTAGTTTGATAGATATGATACTTGTAAAATATGATAAACTGTATCCAGTAGGGTAAAAAACATATGTGAAAAATAAAAGCATAGGTGGATTATGATCAGTGGTGGAGCTTAGTTCAGATAAGGGGGCCTGACTTCCCCAATTTTTTTATAAAAAAATTAGTAGTACTTTTTCAAAAGATAAAAAATAATTTGATTGACTTAAATATTTTATTATGACTAAAGTACCCAATAAGTTCAATAAGCAACACTCCCTCTATTTTTAAGTTTAAATATAAAAAATTACATATTTTTATTTATTTAATTTAATATTATTTAATATTTTACTATTTATTTAATTTAATTTTTTATATGATAAAAAATAATAAAATCTTAAATAAGTATTAATATTATTATATTTGTATAAATTGATAAAAAAATTCAATAAATATTATAAATTTTAATATTTATCCTTCTAATTTCTTCTTTACATATTTTACACGATATATATTTAAATTTTTATATAAAATAATAATAAAAAATTAAAGAATTGATACATTTTTTTAAGAAGAAGGCTAATATTTAAGGAGAACATATAACTTTTACAATATTAACACATGTAGATAATTTTCTACTTTAATAAATCACGAAAAAAGTGATATACAAGTATACAACTTTCAAAAGTTCAAAAAATTACATCTAATGAGCTTGACCTTAATTTTTTGGAATGAGACATTGGAAAACGGCTTTAAATTTGACAATATCATCCAAACCAGAGAGATGAGGTTAGACTAATTTATCTTAAATGGGTCAATATAAAAAATATCTTGACAATTATCTTTTATCTACCTTACAAAATTTTGTTTCAAGTTCCACTACTTGTTAGAAATATTTCTCAATCTAGCTATGATAGAAAATATTACTCTAAACAACTGAAGGCAAACCTAATTAGCATACATGGTGATATGATTATTGTTTTGGGGTTGTGACTGTGATGTAAGTGCTTGTATCATGACCTAGTATGAATAGCCATGGGTTTTAAGTCCTAATATTCATGGTCATTTTTGAAAAGTATTTACAAATTTAGAGTATTAATATTATTAATATGAAGTTCATTTTATTTTTTATTTTTAAATTTATTGGCACTTAATTTAACCATTTCTTTTAATATGTGTAGTTTAAATCGTTAGATCGTGAGCGATGATGGCAGAAGTTTTCAAGTATATTCACACGCCGAAGGAGAATAATAAAAAATTTGTCGATCAACGATCTGCATATTATTATGTGAGTAATTATCATAATTTATTTTATAACTTATAATCGTTTTCAATTAATTGTTGTCCTAATAACATTTGCCTATCATGTGGCAAGAATTATACATGCACAATTTGGAAGTTGCGACCCAACAATCTCAACAGAGTTGGGAGGACGGCAACAACTCCTCTTCTTTCATCATCGATCCTAATGCGGTGTGGCATGAGAGACCGCATCCAAGCCGTACAAGAATCGTGTCTATGAGTTGGGGTCATTTTTCGCCAATAACGTTTGTACCTCCACCTTAATGTCTTCGTCCACCTCAGCCACCAACCTTACAGATCTCGACGACGTCAATTTGCATGAGCAAACTCATAGCCTAACCCAGAGCCTTTAGGACCAGATTCACCAGCTGCATTTAGTTGAAGAGATGTATAATGAACTCCTCGCATGCATGGCAGAGAGGGAGATGCTTGTGATGCCGATGCAGAGACAGGATCCCTGAAGCAGGAGCTTAGGCAAGAACAGGAGCATATCCAGCGAATGCGACATCAAATGGTGGTCTACTATGACCAGATGTGCACTGGTGGCACCGCCACTACTGGAAGAAGCTTCTCATCCTATGCACAAGCATCAACACAAGCACCAACACAACTATTTAGACCACCGACTAAGCAGAACCAGGAGGATGATGATGACGATTATTAGGCGGACCTGTAGTGATTATGATATAGTTTTTCTTTGTTTGTTAGTATTAGTAGTTTATCTGTTTGATTTTTTCTTCTGTACATTTGTTATTACAGATTATAGTTGTATATGTTTGAAATACTATTAAATTTTTATTAATTGTGATTAGACTATTAATTTTTTACATATTGATAATGATATATCAGGTTATTTCATGTATTCTATATAAACATTCAAAAATAAAAGAAATTAAAATTTGCCACTGAATTTACAATCGGTTGAATTCACTGGTAGCGATTAATTTAATTATTAAGAAATAATATATTACCTTTAGATTTAGCAGAGATAAATCTAATGGTAGTAAAAGTGTGAAAACCTAATCTATAGTAGTGCCAAAATTATTGCCGATAAGTTTTATATGGTAACAACTTCCAGAATTTTGACAATTAAAAGTTTATATCCATCGATAATTAACAGGAGATAAAAAATTCCGCCGATAAATAATTACTGACAAAGTTTTTACCATCTGATTTATTTCACTAACTTCGGTAGAAAATAATTTACTAACAAATATTTTTGATAATTTCCCAAGTAAATTTGATGGTATTTGATAACTTTCTTGTAGTATAAGTGAATGGTGGTTATATCATTCTTGGCATGATTTAATATTCAATGGTCACATTTAGTAATGAACCATTACAACCTTTGAAAAACTAGAAAGTCAGCGCATTCAGAAAAAAGTCGCAGACATTAATGGATTGTGTATGTTGTTCAACATGAAGGATTGTGTATGTTCAACCTTATACATGATCCTAAACATATTTAT
>NW_026264851.1:1888727-1894591 GCF_000817695.3 Arachis duranensis
AACTTGAACAACTTTTTAAAATTATTTTTTTTTTTAAATTCTGAAAATTAGGATTACACGTGCCAGTGAAAAAATTAACTCGTAGAAGGACTTCTCCCACCAGCGACTCCACATAATCCTTCTGGTATTCATCTCGAGTGCCCTCAACGTGAATCGACTATCATCCGTCGTCGCGTCCTCCCCAAACTGCTCTCTCCATTGCGTTGTTTCCCTTCGCATCCAATTGTGTTCGCTCCAACGCGGCGCGGATTTTTGTGTAGCACCTCTCCTCGCGCTGCTCTATCACTATGCAGTTTCGCATCCAATCCTGATCGCCACGTCACGCATGGGTCTCTGGGTCGTACCTCTTATCGCACCGCCAAACGCTCAATGTCGGTCGCGGCTAATTGCTAGACCTATGAACTGAGCAATTTATGAGGTCCTAGAAAAGAAACATCCCCAATGCAGAAAAAAAACATCCGAATGAGCAAAAAAAACATCCACTAAAGCACAAAAGAAACATCTATTGAAGCACAAAAAAAAAATCCCCATGAGCCACAAATGAACACGGTTCCATCTCAACCTAGAAATATCTGATAACGAAAAAAATCATCTGAAAAGAACACAAGCGACGTTAGATTATCGTTACAATCAGCGGTAAGGGAGTTTTTGTGCACCTTTCACGGCAAATGAGAATTGTGTGGGTGGGGCCGGATGAGGGATAGATCGAGGGTGTGGGTGGGGCGCGATGCAGTGACAACGCTCCAGAGCTCCCATCGTAGGGGTTGGAGTCGTCATCATCAGCGGGAGGAAACATGCATCCTTGTTGTGATGGAGAGTGATTGGCACCGTTGGGGGCGGGGGGGACGGTGTGATTGAAGCGGAAGAGGAAGGAGATGATGAACAGTGAAAATGGGAGTGGAAGAGGGAGAAGAGGAAAGGTAAACAACGCGAAAATAGTGTTAGGTTTGGGTAAGGTTGTGGGATGTTTTTTATGTTATTAGGCCTTTTATTACAACTCTCTCTCTCTCTATATATATATATATATATCTTGTCCACTATTTCAAGTGCAATAACAAAAAGTATGCTTCTAACTAATTTTATTTGTTCAATATAGTAGATAATTTTTTGTTATTGTTAAGTAAAAAATTTGTAAGCTTTATTTGTATTTCTCGAAAATATTATCCTCAATTCAATAATAATTAAGTATGGGGATAAACCTATCTCTCTAAAAATAACAATGTAATTGTGTCTTGAAATCACAACAATTAAAGAATTTTATATTCGTAAACATTTAACGAATAATACGTAAGCTCCCTGTTCTATCTTCATTTATTAATGAGACCGAATTTCCGTTTAATCTCCTGTCACGAGGGTAACTTTAGACTTTTTTTTCATTTCTAGTCTAAAGAAAGTCCTAACCTCATTTTCTTTCACCTAAATTCTTTTTCAAAAACGATGTTGGAGGGTGCTCCTTCTAATAAATAAACTTTAAAAGTGACCCAGTCATCTATTAGATTCTATATACAGGTCTATGCTAGATTCAATTTATGAAATCCAAGCATGTGGAAGCTAATAAGTTAAAAAGGTATACATGCGGCTAAAGAATTTTAATATGGAAAAAAGAGGTGAGTTTTTGTTAGAAATTGATCTTTTTAGTGTACATACAGGTAGGTGAACATTGCAAAAGCAGTAGCACAACACACAGGTCATGTGCTGACTCAGCACGCATGCTGCGTGATGGACACGTGGCGTAATATGAAGCAACACGCACCCCGCGTGTTGGACACGTGTCATGCATACAGGCAACACACATCATGCATGTTGGACACGTGGAAAATGCTGATTGGATGGCTTTGCAACACGAAATTTGCAAAGTGAGTCCTCTGCCTATAAAAACCAGAACTCGTTATTATTTTACTGCATTGTGAGATAGGTGAGTCCTCTGCTGTTGGTATTATGGAGGGCACTGCAAATATAGTGATTTACCACAACGGTGAGGTTATACATAATACATATGAAGGCGTGAGCTTTGCTTGTGAGAGTACATTTTCATTTGTGGTTCCATATACTAGAACATTCGTAAAACTATAGTACGGGCTCTGTCAGAGCATAGAGAGTAAGGGTGAGAAACATTCTCTACCGGAGTCTGATTGTCGTATTTGGCGGCTTGATATAATTTGAGGTTATGCCGATCGTTGACGAAACAAGTATTCAATGGATGTTTCATATTCACTAGCAAACTCAGGTGCAATATCCAATGATTGAGTTGTATGTTGAGTTTGAACATATAACTGCGGATGAGGTTCAACATAACCCAGACGTGCAAGATGATAGAACTGAAGCGTATGAAGGAATGAACAATAATAGTGACGAGGAGTTCGAAGCTACGTATGAAGCCGATGATGAGGATGACGATGAGGGGAGGTGAGACAGTCACAGAAACTACAGTGATTCCACCCGCAGTTAGTCAACTGATAGACGTTTCACCTTTTATGAGTAGCTTGGATCTTGATGCCATGCATGCACCAGAGTTTTTCGAATATGCGAACATAGGTACGTGACCAGTAGGTAGTATGTTTCCTTAATTTTGTTTTGACGAATCGATGAGCGACAATTTATTCTTGTTATAGGTGTTGCTGACTCTGAGGACGGAGAGTTCGGGATTGGAATAGAATACGGTTCTAAAAATCATCCATTACGGCAATTCGGCACTTATAGTCGTGGATAATGACTCTACCTGCAATACACAATGATATAATAGAGTTTAAATTAATCTTTTTAGTAAAACACAAATAAAACATAAGTCAAACTCCAATAAACTATGTATTGTTATAGTATTACTTGCGTGCAACCAGTATATCAATGGATGCAAGCCGCTGTCTTGAAATGGGCACAAGAACAGGCATTCGCTCCCACGCCCAAACAAACAACAAATCAAGCGTGTCGTCCATCTCCTTGCAATTGTACTGCGATGCACGACACAGTGCCCTGTAAAGATGTGCGAGAGTTGCTGATCCTCAACTGTAAGTGCCGATCTGCTCAAAATATTGGAGTAGCTGTAGGTACTTTGCGTGGGCATACGCCATCGACTTATCCGCGAAGAGGGTGGTTTCTAGCAGATAGAAGATGTGACACCTAACGTATCACTGAACAGACTCTCAAGTGTCTAGAGGTTGTGTGTCTCTGATATGGCGAACCCAGGCCAGCTTTATGTAACTTTTATATGAACTACTCACGACGGGTTCGCTGCTAAAAATTGTCATGCTCTGGTTGATCAAGAAGTTCTTATTGCTATTGGTCCAACCGGTCACAACCTCTCCATAAATCGGTAGGCCAAATATGTGTAACACATCCTCCACTTTTATGTAACATCACTGACTGACAATACGAAAGAATGAATCTCCAGCCTCCACCTTTCCACAAGAGTAGATAACAAGGCAAAATGCCATCTGATATGTTTCACTCTCAATACATGATAGAATTCTGTTGTTTGTAAAGCTTGGTCAACCGTCAGGTGCCACTATTCCGACAGATCAAGTTTACGAGGGAGAATATTCCTATTAGCCTCGATACAAGACAACCGAAATACAAATTACAAATTATTAAAATTAAAAAATACAAATTACAATAAAATAAAAATAACATTACAACATAAATTAAAAATAATAATATAAAATTTCAAAAAATTACATTCATTATATTTATATTATTTATTAAAATTAATAACTACGAATTTGTACAAAATAAAAATATTATAAAATAAAAGAAAATAAAAAGTAATAACAGAAATATCGTATACGTATGATTCATATTAACATAAACTATACTAGAAATAACAGTACAACTATACTAATATAAATCCAATACATAAACTACTAAATTAATATTAATCAAATAAACACTAATAAATTAACAAAAAATAATAAAGTTACATAATGAGAATGTCCCAAATAATTGATTATATGATCTTCCAAAAACATATAATCATAGTTGTCAGAACCGAACCGGTGATCGAATCGGTCAGGTCATTGGGTCATTGGGTCGTTGGTTCAACCGGTGGATCATTGGTTGAACCGATTGACCCGGTCCTATGTAAATAAAAAATAAAATATAGACAAAAATTTAAAATTAAAATTTAAAATACATATTTTCACTAATATTTTAAAAATATCTAACTATTCTAAAATAATATAAAACAGGAACAATAAGTATTTTGTTAATTTTACTCTATCATAAATATTTTTATTTTGTTTTTATATTAAAATAACTATTATTTTTGAATTTTAATAATTTATTAATTAGTTTATATCTATTATACTATTATATACTACAAGTATTTATTGAAAAATAATGTTAATAGATATTATATAATTATAAAAAAAAGTGAGTTTATAATTATTGTTAAATAAAAATATAATTAATATAAGAAGGAATGAGTTTATAACTAAAATTAAAATAAATTAAATAGAAGTAAATGATTTGCTAAAAGTTATTTATATATATTAATTTGCATATATATTGATAACAAGCTTAATAGCTTGGTGGTTGTGAGTATCATGTTTTTTTTTATGAGGGGGTTCGAACCCAACTTCAACATTTTAGAAAAATTTTAAAACTCAAGCAGTTCGGTCAAACCGGTCTTACCGAATTTGACTGGTTCGTTGTCTCATTCGGTCAGATCATCAGAGCGGATCAATTTAGGATCCGATTTACCGGTTTTTTGGTCGAACCGATCAATGTGGTCCAATCCGATTTTGCTAACAATGCGTATAATCACGTACTATTTTAGACGTACTAATTTCACTTTTAATTAAAACCAACTTATTACTCACTCACTCTCCAAACCCTTGCACTCAACCTTCTCTAAACCCTCATTTACTCTCCAAAATCCTTCACCACAAACCCTCACCTACTGTCCAAAATCCTTCGCCACCAATCCTCACTCACACTCTCCAAAACACCACCAGCCTACCCTTTTATATCCGCCAACCCTTCACCAACGCAACCCTCGTAACATTACTCCTCCTCTCTTCCTATCGCATGTGTTGTCTCCTGCATCGAGACACCTCGGGAGGAGCAGTCAACACGCACCTTGTGTACTGCTAGGGGCCGCCATGTGGCCTAGAGACACTACTAAAGCCTCTGGAAAAACAACGAGGACCAATAAACAGCATTTTAAATTCTGCTAGGGAGCTGTCACGTGACTTGGAGACAAGAATCATGCTCCCTGTGTGTTACTGTGTAGTTGTCACGTATCGAATTTTTGTTAAGAATTTTTGATAAAATTGTCTAAGAAATGTGTGCCGAATTTTTGCAAAATTAAAATAACACGTAGAGTGCGTGTTGAACGAGGATACGACACGTGACGAATTTTTGTTAGAAATTTTTAGTAAAATTGTCTCGAATTTTTATAAAAATATCACACAGATTGCGTATTGGATCAGTATTTCTGATGCATTCACATTTTTATAAAGCACTCCAAACATAAATTTTTAACAAAAACATTAATTTTTTTCTATATCTAAAATAATTTCCGTATACATGCATGCTTCAAAATTATTTAATCAAACTGTATCTAGTTTGTGATTGGAGTTCTAGCTAGAAGCTAGGGCCGCGTGTTGCATGCAACTAATTTTCTAAGGGTATTTCATGAAACGCATTGAATTGTTAGTCCAATAATTGGCCTCTGGGGATCGGAAAGGAGCATTTTCTTCTTGTTCAAACTTCAAACTCATTTTAATTTTATTTTATCGTTACTTTCGTTAGCAAGTAAAGGAAAAAGCATACACTCATTTTGTGGTTGAAACTAAAGAATTTTCGAAGAAATCAAAACATGACCCACCCCCGGCCCGGCCCCAAATCACTTTTGGTTTTTGAGTTTA
>NW_026264851.1:1894906-1898140 GCF_000817695.3 Arachis duranensis
ATAAAGTTATAACTAAAATTAAATTTTAAAAATTTTTAATATTAAAAATAATTAATATTTGTCTTAATCAATTTGACTTTGTTGAGTAATTATCTCACTTATTCGATTAAGCAAGTATTAGGATGTTCGAATCTCGCTTTGCATGTGTAATAATCTATTAGCAAACAATTGACCCTTAATAAATGGAGTATCAATACGTGGTTAGATGAATAATAACTCGACCCGAGGTGAGGCAGATTTCGTTCAGGGAGAGTGTTCGAGCAGGGCAGAACGGGGTCGGATTTAAGGTGTACCTGCCCTAGGATATATACATATAAACACCTTTTATGGATAAGAATTTGCCTCACATTACAGATTCAATGATTAGTTTGAGTCCATACTCCATAGCCACGCGAGAGAGACTTAGTCATCCTCACCTAAAGTCTTCTTCTTCTCGGCTTCTATACAAAAAACTTCATAGCTTTCATTGTTGTCACAACTTCTGTCGTCTCACTACTGAGCCCGTCACTGCCTACCTTCACAGCTCTCATCGTCGCTGCTGCTAATCCCGTCACCGTCATTGTTGAGCCTGTTGCTACCTTCCTGTTAAGCTCTTTTTTCTCTAGGTAAATTTCTTAAGTCCATCGCTGCCTTCCTCCTGTTGAGCCCCTTTTCTCTAGGTAAATTTCTTTCCCCCCTCTCTCTCCAATCAGCACGTGAGTCTATAAAGTTATTCTTTTCTTCTTCCACATACTCATCACTTGATCGTCGCTGCAACTTTGTGTGAGTCTGTTACTGAAGCCCCTTTTTTCTGAGCATGTCGCTGTCTTCCTCCTCTATTTATCTGTCCGCAGATAAGTTCCCTTCTCTCTCTCACATATTATGAGTGATTGAATCTATATTTTATTAAATCTCTAATTGGTGAAGTTGTGATTTTGTGTTGTAATTTTATCGGTGAAGTTATAAATTTGTGTTGCAATTTTGTTTATATATCTATAGTGGGTCTAATCTACATTTCAATGATTTTCATTTATATTATGTACTAATATTTTTCATAATTGATTTTAAGATTATTTTATATAAAAATAAATATGTTTCATGATTGATTCTTCATTGAAGTGTGAATGTTTTCATTACATAAAGTTTATTTTGTATTTTTCATTTTAAATCGTTATTGACTTTGGGTTCTAATTACTGATGTTGGCATGTTGCAATAGTTTATATATGTTGATTGAAAATTAGAGCTTTTGTGATTTTGGTTGATTTATATATGTGCAATGGATCTAATTACTGATGATGCAATGGTTTGCTCAATTTTCTCAATAAGTACTTTATATGGTTTGTTTAGATTTTTCAATTTTTTTAATATAGGTACTTTAAGATTATTTCATGGCTTGTAATATTAGAGAGGACGCACAAAACAACAGTGTTGCTCCTAATGATATTGAGATTGACATTTAGAGTAATGTTAATACACTTCATGTTAAATTTGTAGTGATCAGACATTAGTTTTTTTTATTTCATGTTATTTGACATTATATGAATTTTATGTTTGCAGTTTAATTTATGTATAAATTTAAATTCTTTTATCTTAATTTATGTATAAATATGTAAATATTAAAGTATTATTTAATTGTTATAGGATGGGTAAGAGTGGAGAGGGTACTAGCAGAAAAGGGTTAGGGTACAATATTTTACTACCCACAAGAAAGGGTTCGGGTACAATATTTTACTACCCACATGTATAGGTGGAACGAGTAGTTGAGAAGTTTAAGGACAGCGGGCAGGGTTGGGTAAGGCAAAAACTCGCCTCACTGCCAACCCTATACGTAGTGGATTAGTTCTCGATCTGTCCAGTTAAAAAAACACCATAGAAAAAAAAATATTTTTTTAAGTAGAATAATTTCTCATTGATAACAATATTTATGGAGATTTATTTTTGTTGAAATTTACCTATGACAATTTTATTTGTTAGCATCATATTCATTCTTGAAATCAAAACAATATCATCAATATTGTTACCTGTTAAAATTTCCCATTTTATGACATGATTTTCAAGTTTTTAAACTCAAACTTATGCCATTACAAAAGCTATTAAGTCAATTAATATTTCTTAACAACATTACTGGAACACCATCATTGAGTATTAGTTTGTGGGAAGAGAAATTAATAACAATTTTTGTTATTCAATATATAATTTATTCTATTGTAAAATAAATTATTATTTTACTAAATTGCTAAATACATTTTTTTTAATTTTTTACACCATTTTATTTGGCAATGTTCTCATTCAATGCACGGAATAATTAATAAAAATATATGAGTTTTTATTAAAAAATTAAACAAAAAATATATATAACAATTATTACTATAAATATTTTATAAAGTTATAACTAAAATCAAAAGATAACAATTTTTAATGTTAAAAATATTAAAAATAATTAGTATTTATTTTAATTAATTTGAGTTGGTTGAGTAGTTATCTCACTCGTCTATTTACGGAAGTATTTTTGAATCCCGCATATGTATATAACAACCCATTGGCTAGCGACAGACCATTGACAAATGGAACTTCAATCCGTGGTGGATTAGTTCTCGGCTTGTCGAATTGGAAAATACGGGAAAAAATAGTATTTGTCTTGAAAGTAGAACAATTATGATTGATAGTAATATTTGTGGAGATTTGTCTTTGTTAAAATTTAAATGTGACAACTTTATTTATTGGTATCATATTCATTTATAAAGTCAAAACAATATGATCAACGTTGTTACCGGTTAATATTTCACATTTTATGACATAATTTTTAAGTTTTCAAACTTATATATAGACTTATTTCTTTACAAAAAGCTATTAGATTAATTAATATTCGTTAGTAATATTACTAAAACATTATCGTTGAGTATTAATTTGTGTGAAAAAAATCATAATAACTTTGGTATTCAATATATATATATATAATTTATTCTATTGAAAAAAATTATTATTCCTAGATTGGTAAATGTATTTTTCTCCTATTTTTATATCAATTTATTTGACAATAATTACCATTAAAAAATGAACGACTACACTATCTTATAATATGATGTATAAAAATAATTTTTTATTTTAAAATTAATTTTGGTCAATAAAATAAAATTAAAAATAATTTTTTACACAAATTTAAATTTGACTTTAAAATTGATTAACAACTCACCTTTTTTAAATTTTAATAAAAAAATAAAATTAGTTAAGTGCAAAATATTCAGTATTTAATA
>NW_026264851.1:1898570-1901889 GCF_000817695.3 Arachis duranensis
TGTTTATTTTATTGCTTTAGTAAATAATATTTAGATTAAAAGAAAAAAAATATAATTAAAATTTTTTAGTTTGATTAAAAATTTTTTGTAAGCATATCTAACTTTTATACATATTAAATGTAATAATATTTAATAGTATAGTATGTTTTACAATAATGACTAAAAAAATTAACTTAAGTGACTAAAATTAACCTAGGTTCATTGTCTGGATTCTAAATCCGAATTAGGTTCATTATCTTGGGATTCAACGCAGATGAAGTTCACGTGTCCCATCTCAAATCGGCTCAAATTGAATTTCCTTTGTTAGTTAGAGATGGTAATAGATGCATGTGCAGACGTGGCAGACTTTTATTCCCGTCCTTTGCTCCTATTTTAAAAAAAATACCCTCCGTCCTCTCTCCATTTTCGTCGCAAGTCCCTCTTTAATTATCCCCTTAAGGGATGCAGATACCCATAGTTATCTATAGATATTTTTTAAATTTTCTTTTAAATAAATAAAACTCATAATATAATAATCATAAAATAATTAATTCAATATAATTCAACATAATTTATAATATATTCATTATAATAAATAATATTTCAAAAAAAAATATAAAACCATCTTCCAACAAATTACATAACATAATTTTTTGGAATAAAACTGAGCGATGTAGTGACAAATTTAAGAGACAAAAAAAGTGAATTAGAGAGAGATGCAAAATCAAGACTAAGGATGTGTCTAAAAAAAGTGTTTGAATTGGAAGTAAGAATTAAAATTACTAAATTCAAAAATATATATTAAAAAAAATCGGTAATTTTATATTCGCGTTGTTTTAACAGGTCTTATGGAGAAGATAATTATGTCCCCGTCCCCCGTCTATTTTATGTGGATAGGTTCCCACAATTCCACCCATAAAAATTTGACATATTTCTATTAAGTCCCAAATTGCGATTAATCTCTACGAATATCTATTTGGCTGTTTTTTTTATCATTCCAATTGCTAGCATTTGTCGGTTGGTAACGTGAAATTATATCAGTCACTTAGTCAATTCTTAGATAACTAAAGTCCAAGTTATATCATTCTCATAAAATTACATGTATCTTATTATAATAATATTAATAAAAAATAAAATGTTTAAGTACTAAATGAGTCACATTTTTTATATATATAACAATGACTAATATCACTTTTTATAACTTGTGAAATCATATTATAAACTATTGATAAGTTTGGATTATAAATATAAATTTAAAAATTTTAACTATAAATTTAAATGGCCTTATTTTTAAACAGTATAATATAATAATTTTTTTTCAATTTTTATACTAATAATATTAATTCTTCTAACTTTTTTAGTCTATGTTCCCTAATATATTGTTTCTTTAGAAATATTCAATTACATAAATATTATCTACTTCATTATACAACAGTCCAAAATTTTAATTATTTGGCTTTTAAGATGAGGACCTCTACATTTTCAAGAATATGATGAAATTTTTTATCTACATCACCATCTTATAATAAAATACACCAATCTCTAAATGAAGATCAAAATCAATAACCAAATAAAAAAAAAGAAAAAAGCCAAATACATAAATGTCTAACTACTATGATACATAGATAAATGTAAAAGTACAATTATACAAGAATCTTTTTAAACCATAATTCAAAATTCACCTATTTATTCTATCAATTAAACAACATATTCGAGCATCACAACCTCTGTAAGCCACTATGTAAACTTTCGAATACCTAAAAAATCCTCATTTTCTTTAGTGTAAGTCATGCAAATCTCCCAGTTCATAGACTTCACTATGCTCTCAAACTACATTCATGACCTAAATATTCAAATCTTTTATAGCTGCAGCAAATTTGGAGACCAAAATATAATTACAAAACAAAGGTAGTGACAACAATAAATTTATATAATTCGGATTAACATTTTAAAAATAATTTTTTTTACTCTATGTATATTGATCTTATATCCATAACATTTTGAATATTTGGCCATTGAATTTCTATCCGAACACATTTTCAGTGTTCATAATCCATGTTAAAATTGTTAGGAACAGACTTTTCATAAACTCCAACTTGAGAATTTGTCAACCATAGTCCATAAATACTTCATGGTTAACATATTAATCGATATTATATATAGCTTTGAATGGGAGTTGGAGGGTCTGGTGGCTTGTATCTATGATAAGTCGATAGTTGCCTTCTTGCCATGACGTCTCAAAAGAAGAAAAAAATTATTGTAAAAACTACCAAATAAAAGAATAATTAATAAAAAAATGAGATCCTCTTCTAATATATATGACCTTTTATAATGATAAAATAAAAATAGAAGGAATAAAATTTTATATTTTATATTAGAAATATAATTTAATATTTATTCTAATAAAATTTAATAATGGATTATTAATATAATAAATTATAATTAATTAATTGATACAAATTATAATAAATTATGTGATATTTAAATATCTAATCAAATTAATTAGTTGATATAATTAATTTTCTGTAATGAATTGTATTTAATGAGTTAAAAGAAATAAATTAAAAAATATTTTTAATAATTAATTGTTTGATATAAATTATAATACATTATGTGATATTTAAATATATAATCAAATGAATTAGTTGTGATGGTTTCAGTGGCTAAGAGAAGGGGGAATTGAATCTTAGCCCCCTTTTTGCTTGATTGCACTTGCTGACTTGTTAGACCAATTCTGGAAACTTTTAGTCTTTTTATCTCATCACTTCACACGAGACTTTTTCTTTTGTCTCGTTCTTGGCCACGAGACTTTTCTTTTTGTCTCGTCACATGGCACGAGATATTTTTGGATTTTGCTCCTGTGTAGTAGAAACAGAAATGGAGTAGAGAGGAGAAGAAGATTACACCAGATATATCCTGGTTCAGCTGCTAAGTGCAGTGCAGCCTACATCCAGTCTCCATCACAAACATGATGTAATTTCACTATAATCAATCTGATTACAACTTGTAAAGTGCTAACCCAACTTACAAGGAGATTCCCACAGAATCATGAAACACAACATAGATGAACAAAGGAACTCTAAGACATCTATGGCTTTTTCTTTTAATTTTGCACTCTCTACCTTTTTCCGCTCTATAGCTTTTTCATACAAACCTCACTGTTTGCCTTTTTCCATGAGACTCAAGACATGACAAAATTAAATAGAAAAATACTAAATAGAATACATTGAAGGAGAAGAGAAAACTGTTAGCTCAGGTAGCTCTGAGAACTCTGTGCCTTGCACTCTCAAATTTTCTCCTTACTTCAAACAGTGGGTTGTTCCCCCTTTTTAAAGAAGAG
>NW_026264851.1:1902822-1903130 GCF_000817695.3 Arachis duranensis
ATTTAATAATGGATTAGTTATAATTAATATATTTAAATAAATAAAACAAATCAAATAAAAATATTTTTAAAAAATAATCAAATCAATTAGTTAATACAAATAATTAGTATAATTGATGTGATTTGATTTAATTTATTGAATTTGAAAAAATAAATAAAAAAATAGTTGATTAAATTTAATGAATTAAAAAGACAAATAGAGAAACACTCTCTTAGGAGACAATAATTTTCTTAATTAAATTAATCTGTGTTTATTATATCCAATTAGAATAAATAACAAATTATCTATTTTAATATGCATTTTATAAA
>NW_026264851.1:1903433-1914424 GCF_000817695.3 Arachis duranensis
GCTTTTTCATACAAACCTCACTGTTTGCCTTTTTCCATGAGACTCAAGACATGACAAAATTAAATAGAAAAATACTAAATAGAATACATTGAAGGAGAAGAGAAAACTGTTAGCTCAGGTAGCTCTGAGAACTCTGTGCCTTGCACTCTCAAATTTTCTCCTTGCTTCAACCCGTGGCTGTTCTCTCTTTTTATAGAAGAGGGAAGCCTCCACCTTTGAAGCCAAAAACCAAGCCAACTTCTTCTTCTCCAAGAACAAAAACCGGTTCGGCCAGAAAGAGAGAAGAGGTAACTCACGCATAAACCAACATGCAAATACCTCTAGTCCTTCCTTGGTCCTCACTCTTCATCAATCCAAGCGCTCCATCCTTGGCTTCCTCTCCAAGATGGATTTCTGGCCCTTGATGCTTCATGATGATGATGGCTTCATCTGCTCCAATCTCTACCTCTTCCATCACTTCGCCACTCTAGCTACTCCTGTGGTGGTTGAGCAGAATCAGAGACAAGCCATCCTCCAAAGATCTTCTTTGCTGGCCGAATCTTCATCTTTCTTTTTGAGTATGAAGGATCCAAGATTACCTCACCAAATCTTACCACTTTTTGGTGATTATCTCAGCCACAACATACTTTTGGTTTTCTTTTTCGTGCCATCATTAACTTGATGGTCTTGATGCATGCAGCTTCTTCTTTTTCTTTTTGGTAGCTCCATGTAGCTTCCATGGTTTTCTGGTCAATAACCGAAGAAGAAGAAGAAAGAGATGAGAGAGAATAAGCAACTTAAAAGAAAAGCAATTGAAAATGTTAATCAATATCATTACAAAGTTGCTTTTACTTCCCTTAGAGTAGCGTGCAGCATTAAGCAATCAATCTTGTCAAACTCAATTTCTCTCTCATAGTTCCCATGCGTGTATTCAATTTACTTTATTAAAAAATTTGAATTCCACTCCTTGAAGAGAGAAGACATCCGTTGGAAGCATTAGGCAAATGATAACATTTGCTTTCCTGATGCATTTTGGATTCGGATCATGCATGGAAACATTTATCAAAATTGAAATTGGGCTTTGTAGCAATTAAGCTTAATCTGACCCAATAAAATTTTGATTCAATCAAACTAATTGGGCTTATGATAATATTTGAGTTCTGGCCCAATTAACATCACAACAATTCAGCCATACATATTTGAATATTTTGGAATCAATGCTGAATTGAGGAGTAAATTCACACTTGGGCTTGCAACATTTTATTTTATTTTCGGTCCAAATTAAAAACCTGCATCACAAAATTATTAATTAACATATGTTAAATGAAAATCAAATTAATAATTTTGTAATTAATTATTTTAATAATGTTTGTTCATCATCAAGATTAAATTAGAGTTTTCCAAACTCATCAATCTCCCCCTTGATGACAAACATTATTAAAATTGAAATGGAAAAAAATTTAAAGATTGAGTAAAGAATACTCCCTTTGAATTTGAATTTCTCCCCCTTTCTAAATGTCACATGGCTCCCCCTTAATGTATGCTATTTTACCAAGGGAAGCACTAATCTGTAACATTTTAATCAAGCCTCAAATAACAATGTTATTTAGCATATTTATTGATGATGCTAAATGCTTGATTTATGAGCAGTTTTAAATTGATAATCAAAACTCATTTGATATCATAAACTGATTTTCTGCTCAAACATACCACATCAACACAAGACAGAGTTGTTCAAAGAATTTCAAATATTTTCCGTCAAGTAATCAGAGTAAACAAAATTATTGTGATGAGAAAAATATTTGAAGCACACATGATCAAAACATGGCAGTTTTTATACTTTACACAATTTAAAGGAACTGCCAAACTTAAATCATTTTATCAAGGTAAGTAAAATCTATCATCAACTTAGTAAACACATTTTACCAAGATAAAATTAAAGCATCAAATATCAACTCAAAACAGCAAGCATCAATCCAAAAAAAAAAGCAAGCATCAATCAGATGCATTATTAACATCAAACACATAATCATAACAAGAAAAAATTGAAACTTAAAATGAGGGAGATCATAAATCCTTTCAAACAAAGATTTCATCCCTGTTTTGTTAATTTCACTTTTCAGCACTTTCTTTCTCAATTTCAATTTTCAGCACTATTTCTCCCCCTTTTGTCATCAAAGGGGCACCTGCAAATAGAATTTTCTTAGGAAACAGAATATGCAAATATAACCAAACAAAATAGAGTATCACAGAGTATCTATACAATCAATTAAAAGTTCAAACAGGAACCAAATAACACCAGAATTCACATAAGACATCAGATAGATTGTACTCCTGATTCAGAATCAGCATTCTTGTCACCATCTCCTTCTCCCTTTATGAGTGAAACCTTATTCTCAACATCTTCATTTGTTAGATCAACTTTAAAATATTCAAAGATGCAGGTGAGAAACATCCCATATGGAAGATTAGGCCATTTTGAACTTTTGACAGGTTTCCACATGTGCCTTATCATAAGGTATGCAAATGATATTTGAGATGAAGTAACGAGAGCGAAAAGGACAAGAAAGTCAGACACTGTTACCTGATATCGTGGTCCACTTTGTGGCATGAGAACATGAGATATGATATTGTAAAGAAGAATTGTCTTATCTGGACCAAGTTCTTTGAGGGTTGATGCCGTACCATCCATTTTGGAGAGACCTTCGCAGGTGTGATTTAAAGCCATCTGGTAGGTGATCCCAACCCTTAAATCCCATTTCTTGGACATGTATGCTCTTGGTCCTTCTTCTTTGTAGCCTAGAGCCATCTAATAATTCCAATATCAAGAGTGATATGAATCTTCTTCACATATGAGTGGATTGTGCCATCAATAAGTCTTATGTTGGCGTAGAACTCACGGACTAAACCTGGGTAAACTGGCTTCAAGATGTGAAGCAGAGGAGTCCATTGAATATTATCAAACATAGAGGAGACATTCATCCCTTTGTTGGAGAGTAAGTCTAGGCTGACTAGATAAGTAGCACAAAGATCGCGTTCTTTCAGAACTTCATTGTGGAATGCATGGAAAACACATGAGCCGAACCTAGATGGATCATAGTGAGAGTGTGGCTTGTGAAATTTGTTCTTGAATTCCAGTGACTCAAGATTTGCTGGCTCCTTGGTGTCTTTCAAGACAATGCCTTTAAACTTCTGAGTGCTCTTCTCGGGTGTGCCCTTTTTGTTCATGATAATGAGAATAGAAGGGTAGGGGATGAAAGGAGTGAATGGAACCGAAGTGAGTGAGAGAGGATGAATGAAATAAATGTTGAGTGAAAAGAGCCTATGAGGGAGTTAATACACAAGGTAGGTGGTTAATGACCAGGATGGTTTCCCAAGGATTTGAAAAAGTGGTTCCTTGAATCAAGGGATTAGTTGAAAAAAGAAAGATTTGATTTGACATTATCCCTCTTTCAACTAGATATGATAGAACAACTTTGAGATTTGATTTTCAAAAGGTGAGGAACTAACAAAACAGACATAGTGGGGTCAACAGATTTTGTGGGGCCCATTGGAATTTATTTCTGCGCAGTCTCCCCCTTAATCATAGCTCCTTCATCAAGCATGCATTTTTATCTCGTCCAAACCTACGAGACAAAACTGAAAAGAATCATAATTTTAACAATTTTCAACAGAACTTAAATCAAACATTCCCAAACTTTTTCTCAAGATACAGAATCTGTCTTCACAGAGGGGTTTTGTAAAAATATCAGCAATTTGGTCTTCAGATTTTACAAATTGAATATCAATAGTACCCTTTTGCACATTCTCTAATAAAATGATATTTTATCTCAATGTGCTTAGTTCTTGAGTGCAGAACAGGATTTTTTGAAATGTTTATAGCACTCATATTATCACAAAATAAGGGTATACTATTGATTTTTAATTTGTAATCTTCCAATTGTGTTTTTAACCAAATTTATTGAGAGCAACATGCAGATGCGGAAATATATTCTGCTTCAGCTGTGGATAGAGCCACTGTGGCTTATTTTTTGCTTGACCACATGTTGAGTGAGCTTTCAAGGAAGCAACACATGCCGGAAGTGCTCCTTCTATCCACTCTATCTCCCGCATAATCTGCATCACAAAATCCTACTGCACAAAAATCATCAGATTTAGGATACCATAAACCATAATCACATGTTCCCTTAATATATCTAATGATGCGTTTAACAGCCGTAAGCTTAATGTATCTAATGATGCGTTTAACAGCCGTTAAATGGGATTCTTTTGGGTGAGATTGAAATCTTGAACATACACCCACACTTTGAACAATATCTGGTCTAGAGGATGTAAGATACATTAATGAGCCAATCATTCCTCTATACCGTGTCTCATCCACATCTAGGCCATCATCATCCTTTTCAAGTTTAGTGTTAGGATGCATTGGTGTTCCCATTGGTTTGGAATTTTCTAGCCCAAATTTCTTTATCAATTCTTTTTCATACTTGCCTTGGGGAATAAAAGTGCCACTAGGAGTTTGTTTAATTTGGAGGCCAAGAAAGAAAGTTAGCTCTCCCATTAAACTCATTTCAAACTCAATAGTCATGAGTTTTCCAAACTCTTCACACAAGGACTCATTGGCCGAACCAAACACAATATCATCCACATAAACTTGAACAAGAAGAATGCCATCATTAGAAACTTTAATAAACAAAGTAGCGTCGGTGGTTCCCCTTTGAAAATGATTTTCTAATAGGAAGGCACTAAGCCTTTCATACCAAGCTCTAGGAGCTTGTCTAAGGCCATAAAGAGCCGCTCTTGGAGCTTGCCTAAGGCCATAAAGGGCCTTTGAGAGTTTAAAAACATGGTTTGGAAAATCTTTATGTTCAAAACTGGGAGGTTGAGCCACATACACTTCTCTATCAATAAAGCCATTAAGAAAAGCACATTTGACATCCATTTGAAACATTTTGAAACCTTTATGGGCAGCATAGGCAAGAAGCAACCTAATTGCTTCCATTCTAGCTACCGGAGCAAAAGACTCATCAAAATCAATTCCCTCTTCTTGATCGTAACCTTGGGCCACTAATCTAGCCTTGTTACGAACAACTTGTCCATCCTCACCAAGTTTATTTTTAAATACCCACTTAGTACACGTTACCTTCTTACCATCCGGATGAGGTACTAGTGTCCAAACCTCGTTTTTGTCAAATTGAGCAAGCTCCTCTTGCATGGCCTTGACCCATGATGGATCTTCAAGAGCTTGTTTGACATTGTTGGGCTCCATTTGTGACAAGAGAGCAAAGTTGCTAGGTTCGGTTTGCCTTTTGGTGGAGGATCTTGTTGTTATTCCTTGAGAGGGATCACCAATGATGAAGTCATGAGGATAACCCCTCATAGACTTTCATTCCCTAGGCTTTCGGACAGGTGTAGAGCTTTGATGAGCTTTTGGTGGTCTCACTGTTTCATTTGCTCGTGCTAGCTCAGGAGACAAAATGGAAATGTCTCCTCCAATCTGACGAGACAAAACTGGGCTGACAGATTCTTCATTTTGCACAGATTTGGGATTTTCTTTACTTGTTTCATCTTCTTCACAATCTGAATCATTTTCTATCGCAGTACTGGGAATTAAGTTAGAATCACAAAAAGTAACATGTATGGATTCCTCTATGGTTCTATGCTCTTTTAGATAAACTCTATAGGCCTTACTTGTGGTGGAATATCCAACAAACATCCCTTCATAGGATTTTGGATCAAATTTTCCAAGGTTTTCCTTATTGTTAAGCACAAAATATTTGCATCCAAAAACATGAAAGTACTTAAGATTTGGAGGGGTTCCTTTCCATAGCTCATAAGGAGTCTTCTTTAACCTTTTTCTTATGATTGTTCTATTCAAAATATAGCATGCTGTGTTCACAGCTTCAGGCCATAAAAATTTAGGAATTTCATTCTCACATAGCATGGCCCTAGTCATTTCTTGAAGGCTTCGATTCCTTCTTTCAACCACCCCATTTTGTTGGGGGGTTCTAGGGCATGAAAAATTATGAGAAATTTCTAAGTCATCACAGAATTTTTCAAAGTCTTGATTTTCAAATTCTCTTCCATGATTACTTCTCAAATGGGTAATTTTCAAATCTTTTTCATTTTGAATTTTCTTGCAAAGGGTGGAGAAGGCATAAAATGCATCATTCTTATGAGCAAGGAAAAGTACCCAACCAAATCTAGAGTAATCATCAACCACCACAAGACCATAGTGTTTACCTCCTAAACTTTGAGTTCTAGTAGGACCAAAAAGATCAATATGTAACATCTCCAATGGCCTTTTGGTTGAGATTCCATCTTTTAATAAAAAAGAAGATTTTACTTGTTTGCCCAATTGGAAAGCATCACAAGTAAGATCCTTATCAAACTTGATGTTTGGAATTCCTTTAACCAAATTCTTTTTGACTAGCTTAGAAATTTGGTACATGCTAGCATGACCCAACTTTCTATGCCAAAGCCATTTTTCAGATTCAAGAGAGGTAAAGCATGTTACATTTTGTTCCTTTAAATCCTCAAGAGTTAATCCATACACAAATTGCATCTTTTAGCTTCAAATAGAACATCCCCAGTTTTCTCACAAACAACTAAGCAAACAAACTTCTTAAAAATAACTTTAAAACCCAAATCACATAATTTACTAACACTAAGTAAATTATGCTTCAAGCCATGTACAAGAAGGACATCATTTATACAAGATGAGAGATTTTTACCCACTTTCCCAACAGCCACTATTTTTCCTTTTGCATCATCACCGAAAGTGACAAGTCCTCCATCATATTCATCAAGCTTTATGAAGAAAGTTGTCTTTCCGGTCATATGCCTAGAGCATCCGCTATCCATGTATCACATATTTTCTTTCTTCTTGGATGCTAGGCATACCTACAAATTTTCTTGGATCCTTTCACGTTAAACCATCTCTTATGTCCCAAATCATTGTAATAAAAAATAACTTTGTAAACTTTATCACCAATCATTCTTTCACCAAAGAAACATTGAACTGGAAAATGACCACTACGATTACACAATCTACAAAATCCTGGAGTTGCTATTTTGTTAAAGTATGTGGGATCTTGAAACCTTGTGTCATTGGATGAAGAAGGTTTATCTTTAAAAAATGGTTTCTCATCAGTTTTATAAAATCCCAATCCAGCTTTATCATAAAGAGGTTTTTGACTAGCCAAGATTTGATTAAGATTTTCAGAACTTTGTGTAAATTTGGCTAAGTCTTCCTTAAGCCTTTTAACCTCTTCAAGCAACTCTTCATTTCTTTTAAAATAGTCTACATATGCAAGGACAGAATGGTCACTTTCACAGCTTCTAATTTGGGCTCTTAACTGCTTATTTTCTTCAACAAGATCATAAGCAGTTTCGGCCTCCCTTAGTTTTTCTTTGAGAAAATCATTTTCAGCTTTAAGAATGAAAATTTGTTGTTCAAGATCTTGATTATTAGTCAGAAAATATCTTATTTTTTTAGAAAGGTGATCTATCATGAGATGAAGGTCTTCGGTGTCAGGGTTTTGAAAAAATACCTGATCTACATGATCTGCCATGAGACAAGGCTGTGACTTAGTCTCAGATTCTTCATCACTGTCCGAGTCATTTTCTAAGTCTTCCTATGAAGCCATCAGACCTTTCTTCTTTCCTCCTTTTCTCTTCTCCTCCCTTTTTAACTTGGGACAATCAGATTTGTAATGCCCCATTTCCTTGCAGTTGAAGCAAGTAACTTTGCTAAGGTCTTTCTTCATTTTCCTTGAGCTGCCGCCTTTGCTTTTGTGCTTCATCATTTTCCTGAATTTTTTGGCAAACAACACAAATTCACTTTCAGATGAGTTATCACTGGATTCATCATCCAGAGGGTTAGTGACAGAAGAAAATGCAATTCCTTTCTTTTTTGATTCTTTTTTCAAATAAGTGTTTTCAAAAGCAAGAAGATTTCCTCTCAAATCATCATTCAACATATCTGTCCGAGTCTTCTTTACAATAGTGGTTCCTTCATGAGTGATTTGTAGCTTGTCCCAGATTTTCTTTGCCGTTGTGCATCGTGATACCCGTCGGTACTCCTCAAAGCTGATAGCACAGTTGAGCAGGTTTACTACCTTGGCATTTAACTCTACTTTCTTCCTATCTTCCTCGGTCCATCTTGCTTCTGGTTTGAGGGTGACCACTCCTTCAGCATTTGTGGTAGTTGGAAATTGAGGCCCTTCCAGGATAATCTTCCAAAGTCTGTAATCCACTGCTTGTACAAATATCTTCATCATCTCCTTCCAATAGGTATAATTTTTCCCATTGAAAAGAGGAGGTCTGTTGCTAGATTGTCCTTCGGTCAGATTATAGGACACCACATTTACGCCACTGTTTTCTGCCGTGAGGATCTTTACTCCAAGCTGCAAAGCTTGGTCTCTTTGAGACCAAGCTCTGATACCAATTGATGGTTTCAGTGGCTAAGAGAAGGGGGGTTGAATCTTAGCCCCTTTTTGCTTGATTGCACTTGCTGACTTGTTAGACCAATTCTGGAAACTTTTAGTCTTTTTATCTCATCACTTCACACGAGAATTTTTCTTTTGTCTCGTCCTTAGCCATGAGACTTTTCTTTTTGTCTCGTCACTTGGCACGAGATATTTTTAGATTTTGCTCCTGTGTAGTAGAAACAGAAATAGAGTAGAGAGGAGAAGAAGATTACACCAGATATATCCTGGTTCAGCTGCTAAGTACAGTGCAGCCTACATCCAGTCTCCATCACAAACATGATGGAATTTCACTATAATCAATCTGATTACAACTTGTAAAGTGCTAACCCAACTTACAAGGGGATTCCCGTAGAATCATGAAACACAACATAGATGAACAAAGGAACTCAAAGACATCTATGGCTTTTTCTTTTAATTTTGCACTCTCTGCCTTTTTCTGCTCTATGGCTTTTTCATACAAACCTCACTGTTTGCCTTTTTCCATGAGACTCAAGACATGACAAAATTAAACAGAAAAATACTAAACAGAATACATTGAAGGAAAAGAGAAAACTGTTAGCTCAGGTAGCTCTGAGAACTATGTGCCTTGCACTCTCAAATTTTCTCCTTGCTTCAACCCGTGGCTGTTCTCTCTTTTTATAGAAGAGGGAAGCCTCCACCTTTGAAGCCAACACCCAAACCAACTTCTTCCTCCTTCAAGAAACAGAACCGGTTCGGCCACATAGAGAGAGAAGAGATAACCATGCAAAACCCAACATGCAATTACCTCTAGTCCTTTCTTGATCATCACCCTTCATCAATCCGAGCTCTCCATCCTTGGCTTGCTCTCCAAGATGAATTTTTGACCCTTGATGCTTCATGATGATGATGACTTCATCTGCTTCGATCTCTGCCTCAACCATCACTTCGCCACTCTAGCTACTTCCTGTGGTGGTTGAGCAGAATCAGAGACAAGCCATCCTCCAAAGATCTTCTTTGCTGGCCGAATCTTCATCTTTCTTTTTGAGTATGAAGGATCCGAGATTACCTCACCAAATCTTACCACTTTTTGGTGATTATCTCAGCCACAACATACTTTTGGTTTTCTTTTCCGTGCCATTATTAACTTGATGGTCTTGTTGCATGCAGCTTCTTCTTTTTCTTTTTGGTAGCTCCATGTAGCTTCCATGGTTTTCTGGTCAATAACCGAAGAAGAAGAAGAAAGAGATGAGAGAGAATAAGCAACTTAAAAGAAAAGCAATTGAATGTGTTAATCAATATCATTACAAAGTTGCTTTTACTTTCCTTAGAGTAGCGTGCAGCATTAAGCAATCAATCTTGTCAAACTCAATTTCTCTCTCATAGTTCCCATGCGTGTATTCAATTCACTTTATTAAAAAATTTGAATTCCACTCCTTGAAGAGAGAAGACATCCGTTGGAAGCATTAGGCAAATGATAACATTTGCTTTCCTGATGTATTTTGGATTCGGATCATGCATGGAAACATTTATCAAAATTGAAATTGGGCTTTGTAGCAATTAAGCTTAATCTGACCCAATAAAATTTTGATTCAATCAAACTAATTGGGCTTATGATAATGTTTGAGTTCTGCCCCAATTAACATCACAACAATTCAGCCATACATATTTGAATATTTTGGAATCAATGCTGAATTGAGGAGTAAATTCACACTTGGGCTTGCAACATTTTATTTTATTTTCGGCCCAAATTAAAAACTTGCATCACAAAATTATTAATTAACATATGTTAAATGAAAATCAAATTAATAATTTTGTAATTAATTATTTTTATAAGGTGAATTCTACCCAACCCCCTCTAAAATAACATGTAAGTTATCCTTCATGATGTGTCACACTTTAATTGGTTATTATCTTAACTATAGTTAGGTTATTTTGTAATTTATTATTTTATATGGGTAATTGTATAATTTTTAAAATATTAAAATTCTACCCAGTAAACAGCACTGACTTAGTTGCACGCAATCTCGCATCATTCCTTAACGAGTCGTTGAATTCCTATGGCTTGTAACTTTTCCGTTCTTCCCAGTATAGCCAGCGCCGACTTCATTGCTATCTCCTGTCCTCTCACTTGATCCTTTTTTTTGTCATGGATCACTCCTTACCACATAATTAATGGTTAGTTCGGTTATTAAATTTTTTTCATTAAAAATAATATATGGAATATATATTCATATGTAAAATATAATATAATAAAATAAATCTATTCAGAGTACATAAAAGTATAATTAAAATCAGGAATATACAAATATAATAATAAAATTTGTACTCTAAACAAGTAAATATATCTTTTATCATACATAAATTATTAAAAAAATATAAATTATTAAAATTAATAACAAAAATTTAAAATAATAAAATTCAACTTTCTTACACGTATTTTTTATAATATTTTTATTCTTTTAATTTTTAATTTATTAATATTTTATTATTTAATTAATGATTAAACAAATTATTTTCATGAGAAATTATTTCTTGTATAATCTTGAAGAAGAGATCAAT
>NW_026264851.1:1914489-1922303 GCF_000817695.3 Arachis duranensis
TTTTTATTTAAAATATTATTTTTACATTATTTTTTAAACTATTATATTAGACTCTTCTTCAAGATAATGCAAAAAATAATTTCTCATAAAAATAATTTGTTTAATCATTAATTAAATAATAAATTACTAATAAATTAAAAATTAAAAGAATAAAAATACTATAAAAAATACGATAAAAAAGTTAGATTTTATCATTTTAGATTTGTATTATTAATTTAATATTATAGTTATTTTTTAAATAATTTATGTCTGATAAAATATATGTTTACTTGTTTAGAGTAGAGATTTTATTATTATATTTATATGTTCATGATTTTAATTATACTTTTAAGTATGAATAGATTTATTTTATTATATTATATTTTACATATGAATATATATTCCATCATATAATTAAATAAATATATTTTTTAATAAAAAAATTTAATAACTGAACTAACCATTAATGTAAAGAGTGATTCATGGATCATGACAAAAAAAGGATTGAGTGAGAGGACAAGAGATAGAAATGAAGTCGTCGCTGGCTATACTGGGAAGAACGGGGAAGTTACGAGCTATGAGAGACCCGTTAAGGAATGATGCACTGTAGAAAGAGATTGCATGAGAACGTGCTTCAATTAACGGGGTAGAATTTTAATATTTTAAAAATTTATACAATTACCCATCTAAAATAATAAATTATAAAATAACTCAACTATAGTTAAGATAATGACCAATTAAAGTGTGACACATCATAAAAGGTAACTTACATGTTATTTCAGAGAGGGTTGGGTAGAATTCACCTTTTAATAATGTTTGTTCATCATCAAGATTAAATTAGAGTTTTCCAAACTCATCAAGTTGCTATAATTAATTCACCGTAATGAGTTAAAAGAAATAAATCGAAAAATACTCTCAAAAGCATGTCACATCAATTTTATCATTAAATGTAGAAATTCGATTTTTATATAATAGAATAGATTACGAATATTTTACTATTGTTTTATTAATTTCAAGTTATAGCTTAATATTTCGTATTATGTAACAGATTATATTTCAGATGTGAATATAAGATTGTTAAAAATAAAATAGAAAAGATAACAAATATTTATTCTTTGATTACTACTAAAGAATTTATTTTAGAAAAACACAGACTTTTAGTCAAAGTGCCTTTCGTAAATATTTACATTGCATGAAAAATTTGACCGAATTATCGAGAGATCAGACTGTAGATTGCCGAAGTTGCAATAACAGGAGTAATTAAAATTATTTTTATTAATCGAAGCTTAAACAAGAATTAACGTGTTTCTCATCGAGTCGTTTTTATTCGGAGTGATAGAGGTAGTTGTTAATTAAAAGCCGGATGTGGTCATTATTAAAAATGAAAACATATTAAATATTATTATACGTAGTATTGTGGTTGGTGGACTTAGACACTAATATTAATATATGGTTCTCTCTCTAGAGGTTATGAATGCATCAATCAAATACGTTCAAAGTTAGGTATAAATATGTGATAGAATAAACTACTATTTGTATCCACGAAAATTAAAAACGTTGATATATTTACTTATAAAAAAAATTATTATTTGTACTCATAAAAAATTGTTTTTACAGATAAAATTATTCAAACTCTAAAAAATTATTTAAAATTCTTAAATTATCCTTATCTTCACCACCACACCACCTCCTTCACCTAATCACCTTTCTAACCCTAACCCTCTTCATCCAACCACCACCCCTCTTTTTCTTTCTAATCTCAAATCCCACCACCACCCTCTTCACCCAGCCACCACCCCACTTTCCCTTTCTAACACACTCTCACCATTACTTCCCACTCACTGCTCCAATGGCTCCTTGCCACACTCTCCTCTCTTTCATCCTCACAGTCACAACAACACTTGCTGCCGCTTTCTCGGAGAAGAAGAGCACCTTCACGGTGCAAGTCCACCATGAAGCCAAGCTCATCTTCTTCACATAAAGAAGAAGCAGCAGAAGCAACAACAACAATAGAAAAAGCAGAGAAAAAATCGTTCTTGCACGCCGTCGCCCTCTCCTCCATTTCCGATCTCTTGCGCGCTCTCTTCCTTCCAGACCAGTGACAACGACAGCGACGGACTCAATCAATGGCGGCAACAGATGTGACGGAGCCGGCAGCAGCAGGGCGCGACGGCGGCGACAACTCCCCCTTCCTTGGTTCTGGCTCGCATCTCCTTTTTGGGCTCCCTCAACAATAGCGACGATGATGCGATAGCGGCAGCGAGCCCTTCCTCTTCTCTTTTTCTTCCTCAGGTGGGGGTGTGTGTAATGTCTCCGTGTGTGAGTTTTGGAGGAAAAGAGAGTGGTGGGAAAGGGAGTGATGGCTGGGTGAAGGGAGTGGTGGTGGGATTTGAGATTAGAAAGGAAAAGAGGGGTGGTGGCTGGGTGAAGAGGATTAGGGTTAGAAAAGTGGTGGTGTGGTGGTGAAGATAAGGGATTTTGCAGGTAAGAGAGAGTGTGGGGGCAAAGAATCTGAAGATGGTTCTGTTGTTGTTGATGATGGTGAAGCCCTTTTTCTGGGTTGAGAATTCGAAGAAGCAGAAGAGAGAGAAGATGGCGCGGTGCTCCTGGGATGGCGGAGGTCCGCGACGTTGCTAGCGGAGAAGGGTGAACGATGATGAGCAGGGTGAGACAGTGGTTTGTGGTTGATGCTGGAATTGGGTGGCTGAGAACATTGAGAGAGAGAGAGAGAGAGAGGATGGAGGAAGGAGATGATAGTGTGGAGAGAGGGGTAATTTAGGGATTTTAGATAATTTTTTAGAGTTTGGATAATTTTTCCTGTAAAAACAATTTTTTATGGGTACAAATGGTAATTTCTTTTTTCTATGGGTAGATATGTCAGCGTTTTTAACTTTTGTAGATATAAATGATAGTTTACTCTATTTGATATTTCGGTTTCATAGAAGACTAACTAGTAGCGAAGCCAATTTCAATTAATTAGTTAAAAAATAAATTTATTATATAAAAAAAATTATCATTCTAATTTTTAGAATTTCAAAATAAAAAATAAAAGAAAGTATGAGAAATTAATGTAATTAGTGTACAATGTGTATAATGAGAATATTTTAAAAATTAACATTAAATAATAATTAAATTAATTAATTATAAAGTTATTTCCAATTTCAAATACAAAGCAAATAAGGATTATAAACAGTTACGAACACCTCCAACCGATCTCTCTCTCCCTCTCCATCCTCTCTCATCAATGACGCGCCGCCACAGACACCAACCTTCGTAGCCCATAACTCTGGCTGACACCGACGTGCGCACCACGAACGCCCATCAGCACTGTCGTCGTCCTCCGCTAATGCCGTTCAGATGCAGTCGGAACCTCGCCGCCTGTGCACGCCGCCACATCCACACCTTGTGTCGCTGTCCACCCGCAACCGAAGCCGACGCCGCCACATCCGCATCCCCATCCCGCATCTGGATTTGATTGGATTATGCATGAATCTCGTCTTGAAACCGATCAAACTGTGGCTGCTACTCTTCACGAAGAAGAAGGATGGGTTGTGTGTAAAGTGTTCAAAAATAAAGTGACTTCCATTATGTGTAAGATTAGTGATCATGATTCCCCTTCCTGCACTTGGTATAATGACTCCTCTTTCATGCACCAACAGATCACTTTAACAACTCTTGTTCTTCTTCATCAAAGCACCAACTAATCCCTAATAGTAATAATAATAACAACTCTTTGCTAAGAGAGCTTGGTCATGGTTGCTTCTTCTCACTACTAGAAAATTTGTTATTACAGACGGATATTTTCGACGGATTTTATCCCACGAAAATACAGATGAAATTTCAAAGGTATTTTTTGTCGGAAAACAAAAAAATGAATTAGCATAAATTACAGACGAAAAAGAGAATCCATCGATAATTCTATCGAAAAAATTAATTTAATTTTGTAGAAAATAGTTACAGATGAAAAATCCGTCTGTAATTAAATAGACAAAAACAGTACGTTTTATTAAATTATTACAAACAAAAAATTCATCAGTAATTTAAAATTTTCCATCAGAAATAATAAGCTAAACCTACCATTGTCCGAGCTCTATTCACAGCACACAAATCAAACGAGATAAATCAGCATTCCTCACCCTTCTTCTTCGTCAACACTGATAAACCAGCTACTTCTTCTTCTCCTTTCCTCACCCACAGCGCCACCGCCGGCCACCCTAACCACCATAGATACCTTCTCCTTATTCTCCTCTTTTTTAAACACTGAATCAGTAGAACACAGCCCGTCTCTCTCGTTCTTTATCGTTCGCAGAACAAAACAAGCTCAAGCTCCACCAGCACCACCCTTTAAGCTCACATATCTTCTTAGAGCTACAGCCATCATCTCCTCCAGTCAATGCCGCAGCTACCTTCGTGCAAGCCCTACCTTCTCAAATACATTCCTATATCTTCTCCTTCCTTTACTTCCCTCTCTTCAAGTTTCAGCCACACAAGTCAAGTTTCAAAGGCAACGCAAACGCAACCATGGTATGGTTTGGCCTATTCGTTTCTCCTCTATTTCCACTTCTTGTCTCTTTTCATAGTGCTTCAATTTTCTAGCTAACTCCTTATTATTTATTTTTTAGTTTCAAAATTCGTAAATATTTTGATCATCGGTTTGGGCACTTTGCGTTTGTGTTGCTGATCTTATCGGCTTCTTCCACATCCTCGATCTGATCATTGTATCATTCCCTTCCAGATCTGATTACTGATTTTCGTTCCTAATTTTAGTCTTGCTAACCCTAAAATTCATAACATGTTGTGGGATCTCATCCACGGAATCTTCCCCTCTAATTTGTTGAATGGATATCAAATTAGGGGTGAAGATCGAAATCACTTGATTTTATTTTTCATTGAGGAACTATTAGCTACTCAAGTGGCAGAAAGATTAAAGTATGCATGAGTAATGATTCATGTGGGTATCTGCTTGATTATAATTGCTTTGCTTTAGTGTGCCTTTCAATCTCTCAGGAAAATGCAGCTTCCGGAATGGCGATCCATGATGACTGCAAGTTGAGGTTTTTGGAGCTCAAGACAAAAAGGACTCACAGGTTCATAGTTTTGAAGATTGAGGAGAATCAGAAGCAAGTCATTGTGGAAAAGCTTGGTGAGCCAGCTCAAGGCTACGAAGATTTCGTGGCTTGCCTCCCTCCTAGTGAGTGCTGCTATGCTATATATGATTTCAAGTTCTTGACCGAAGGCAATGTCCCCAAGAACAGGATTTTCTTCATTGCTTGGTAATTAGATGTTTTATTGTTTGTTTGTTCATATGCCTGCTGGTTGCTTTTGCTGTTGATTGATATTAATTTGATTTTCGTGTGCCTTTGTGCCTTTGTGATATTAATTTGATTTTCTAGTTATAAATTAATCTCTAAATAGTTGCATTGTGTTACTTATTCCAATTTTTCTTGTGTACTACTTGAATAGCATGATGAGGTTCAAAATTTTAATTTTCTTAACCCTGTGCGTTTCTTCTTTTTGACAGTTTTGTATAGGAATATGATCCCTAGTAACTTTACTATGAATACATCTAATGTGATGGCTAGTTTGGCCACAGATCTGTTGGTAAGTTATTTTTTATTTTAATTTACAATGTTCTCTTTGCCTCGTGCTCTCTCCTACCAGGGAGCTAGCTCAACAAGTATGCTTCTTATCTTTTAATGCATAGGTTGTTGTTTTATTGATTTTAGGCTCTTTATTTTTCAAAACCAGTGTCGCACTTTGCCTATTGCTTAGTTCATTGAGATGCAGCATTACATTCAAATATGTTTTGACAATAATAGATATTTCAATGTATGTGGTAGCTTTGATTAAGTGTCTGCCTAAATGGAGTTATTCCTACTTAGTCAAAGGACTAAAATTAACATTACCTCCTTGTTATTCACATATAATTTTATATATTTGTACACAAACACAGAAATCATGAGGCGTGATGGACTTCAACCTCCTATTTCAATAGTGTGCAAAGTACACGTCCTTAGATATTAGCATATATCCCTCTTTCAATAGTGTGCAAATTCAATATCAATTCATTAATTTTTTGTTCTCCATACAATGACTCAATATTCTTATTTATATTTCTAACAAACTCCGCCTATGTTACACTTGCGGTACATAGCCGGTCCCAAGCCCGAATAAAGGAGGAGGGTTGTGTTAGGTCTTCGGCAACCAACATAAAAATATAGCCGAACCCCCCATGACATGAATCAAAGACATTATTGCGCTAAAGCTAGGCCGTTGCCCGGAAGCAATGCGCCGTATGGCTCGAGTACGGTGTCAAAACAAGAGCCGCTGCATCGGTGCCTGGATGTAGTGTTAAATGAGCAAGGGTTCTCGCGTTTTCGTGAACGGACGAGGGTAAATAAGCTAGTTCACAAAGGAAAAGGTAAAAGGTCGAAGCGACAGAAGGTTGAGATTTGGGACATGAAACATAGGCACTCTAACAGGAAAGTCCATGGAGGTGGTGGACACCATGACAAGGAGGAAGATTAACATTATGTGCCTACAAGAAACGAAATGGGTTAGTGCAAAGGCTAGGGAGTTGGATTCTTCTGGTTTCAAACTTTGGTATACAGGAAAGGTGAAGAATAGGAATGGAGTTGGAATAATTGTGGATAAGCAGTGGAAGAAGGACGTAGTGAATGTCAAGAGGGTGGGAGATCGGATCATCTCTATCAAACTTGTGGTGGAGGGAGGTGCTTTCCATGTGATTAGCGCCTATGCACCGCAAGTGGGTTCTGACGAACAACACAAGATAAGGTTTTGGGAGGATCTAGAGAGTTTGGTTCAAGGCATACCTTTGGGAGATAAGATTTTCTTAGGAGGAGATTTAAATGGCCAAGTTAGGAGAGAAGTGACTGGGTATGGGAGTATTCACGGAGGCCATGGTTTCGAAGTGATCAATATTGAGGGTAAAACTATTTTGGACTTTTCCTAACATAGGGTGCTCGTCATGGATTTTCGCGTTGAGCAAAAGTTGAGGAAAAGACATCATACGAAGAACCCAAGGATGAGGTGGTGGCGGATGAAAGGTGAGGAACAAGGAAGCTTCCTAAGACGGGTAGGAGAAGATGCAAAGTGGGATGGGAATGGAAGCGCGGAAGAGATGTGGAGGGAGATGGCAGAAGTTATTAGAAGAACAGTAAAAGAAAGTTTTGGTGAATCTAAAGGAATAGGACCAAGAGACAAGGAGTCCTGGTGGTGGAATGCGAGTATACAAGAAAAGATAAAGATAAAAATGGAATGCTTTGAAGAGTGGTCTTTATGCCGCAATGCAGATAACTAGAAAAAATATAAGGCGGCTAAGAAAGAGACAAAAGTGGCTGTAAGTGAAGCAAGAACAAGAGCATATAAGGGTCTCTACCAGTCTTTGGGCACGAAAGAAGGAGAAAAAGGTATATATAGAATCGCAAAGAGCCGGAAAAGAAGAACGAGAGATTTGGATCAGGTTAAGTGCATAAAGGATAAGGATGGAGAGGTGCTGGCTCAAGAGGAGAAGATTAATGCTGAAAAGTGGAAGAGCTACTTCCATGAGTTATTTAATGAAGGATATCAGATTCTTCCGAACCTCGGTCGATTATCCATAAGGGAAGAAGATCAAAACTTTGACTACTATCGAAGGATTCGAGACTTCGAGGTAAAAGAGGCTCTAAAGCAGATGAAAAATGGCAGGGCAGTAGGACCTGATAATATCCCGATTGAGGTTTGGAAGGGTCTTGGAGAAAAAGGCATCAACTGGTTAACCAAGCTTTTTAATGAGATTTTAAAGTCAAAGAAGATGCCTGATGAGTGGAGAAAGA
>NW_026264851.1:1922751-1935268 GCF_000817695.3 Arachis duranensis
TTTAAGTATCTTGGGTGCATCATACAGGATAATGGAGAGATTGAACATGATGTAAATCATAGGATCCAAGCAGGTTGGTCAAAATGGCGGAGTGCATCTGGTTTTATATGCGACAAAAAAGTGCCTTTAAAACTTAAAGGTAAATTCTATTGCACCGCTATAAGACCGGCTATGCTTATGGTACGGAGTGTTGGGCGGCTAAAGGGGAGCACGAACATAAGTTGAGTGTGGCAGAGATGAAGATGTTGAGATGGATGAGTGGTCATACGCGATTGGATAAAATAAGGAATGAAGATATAAGGGAGAGAGTTGGAGTAGCACCCATTGTGGAAAAGATGGTTGAATCGCGTCTCAGGTG
The DNA here is from genome assembly GCF_000817695.3 of Arachis duranensis. NCBI lineage: Eukaryota > Viridiplantae > Streptophyta > Magnoliopsida > Fabales > Fabaceae > Arachis > Arachis duranensis. The sequence goes on from NW_026264851.1 coordinate 1,923,110, forward strand.
GTTTGGACATGTGAGAAGAAGACCGATAGAACATCCAGTCGGGAGGGTGGATGAGATGGAAGATTGACAAAGGGCGAAAGGCAGAGGAAGACCTAAGATGACCATCCATGAGGTGGTCAAACGAGATCTACATGTAAACGGTCTCTCTGTAGACATGATACATGACAGAGCACAATGGCGTCGTTTGATTCATGTAGCCGACCCCACTTAGTGGGACAAGGCTTTGTTGTTGTTTATATTTCTAACAAACTCTAATAGATTAATAAACTAATTAAGCAACTTAATATTGATTAGAATTTAGAATAGAAGCTTCTCTATTCAATTAAGTTACTCAACTTCCCTTGAAATTTGATTATGCAAGGTCCATGCCTAAGCAAAGTGGGCACTACTGTTTCTTTTATCTAGTTATGGTGTTACTGTTTCTTTTATCTCTTTTCCGTTCTTATCTTTTCAGTGGGTTTGGTCTGAATGTGAATCTGATCTTTGCTTCTTCTTTTTTTCTCTCTTGGTTCTTCAGGAATCCGACAATATCAGAGGGTTAAGACCAACGAGAGGTACTCTGCAGTTCTAATCTGATCAATTTTAGTAATGCAGAAACCTTAAAAATGTTTTTGTTTCAATTCTTATAGAGAAGGAGTTCTATGATGCATTGGATAATTTGCTTGAGGTGTTGGGGGTCAAATCTCCCTTTTTCCTAGTTGTTCAGGTATCTAAACTAAGCATGGATACTATACATCATTTGAAAGTTACATTGAATTCAGTGAAATACTATGATGCTATTTAAAGAATGAGAGCGATACAAAACAGATAAAATATCTCGGTCATGGAAGAAAATATGCTTATTCATGCTTTTTTCTAGTCTGCAAAACTTTTTCCTTTAGTTGCACTAGTATACAGAACTTCTAATCAATGATTAGCAGCTAAGAACTCATCTTCTAACACCAGAACTTCTAATCAATGACTAGCTGATGTATCCTTGAATTATTTTAATGAATATTTAGAAATAAATATAAATGATAGTTGGACTGTTAAGTTATCTAAGAGTGTGTGCTTATAGGCCTTTATGTTAGATTCAGAGTATGAAGCTCATGTTTTAGATTTTGGGGCTGCTAAGTTTCTCAAGCCTGGTTCATATAGTTGGACAACATTTACTGGTACTTTTGGCTATGTTGCTCCAAGTTACACCTTTTCCCTTATAACTTGAAATGATAGTGATCACATCATTATTCACTTGTTCTGTTAGTTTAGTTTATATTTCATTTTTCTCTATTAAGATAATAAGATCTTTATATGGTAAATCTTTAAAATGAATTAAGCTTATGCAATACCTACTATCTATTCTATATCAATGCTCTACACAGTGGAGTAAAACTTGATTGTGCTTGTACTATGGTTACTAAGTTATTAGTATCCCCTGATTTTGCAAATACACTTCATAGGCCAGTAATTCATAAATACACAAGAACCATGTTATATCTAATTGGAATTAGCTTTCTGAATGATGGTAAAGTTGCTCAAGATATCGGTTCCAATACAACTTAATCTGACTTTGCTAATGAAAATGGAGCTACTACTTCACTTTTTGTTTTGATCTGGTGCTGTTGGTTTTTTTCAGATTCAACGTTACTACTTGTATCCTTTTCGAGGGTGCTACCAAACAGCTTCTTTCTGGAGGATGTTGAATAAGGATTGCGGCAGATTAGTGCCTCAATTCTTCTAGAGATCACCCAATGCTGTTAATTTCACAGCTACATGTGCCAAGGCATTTCCTTCTCTAGGAATCCAGGTAATGCCACATTTTTTATGCCCCCTAATAGCTCCCACATGTCTTGAAGAATTTGTTGACTTAATTTTTTGGCATAACTTTTAATTATCAATCTCTATAATTACCTATTCTATCTGAGAGTTTTTTGTCACTAATGGTGCATTCCTGACTACTTCTACTTCTGCAGCGAGATTTGTGTTAACGAATACTCTTGCTGCCAAACTAGTGAGAAATCTTTTCATGTGATTTCTGAAGACTGCTGCAATTGCACCTAATGATGCATCCACATTAGCTTTAACCCAATTTGTAGGTGGCGGTCTCCAGGTAACTGCTCTTACTCTTCTCATTGTAATGCTCTGAACTTCACTAATTAACTGGTATTTGCTTTAATAGAACTCTTGCTTCAAATGTTGAAACGGAATGCTCATTTGGACAATATTAAATTTGTGCTCCAAACCAAGCTACTCTTGTCCATGGACAAAGTAGAAGAGCATGCTCTATCGTTTCCAGTACCTGCAAGCAAAATGGACATAAAGGTGAATTAATTATTCTTTTTATATAGATTCGAAAAAATTAGAATAATGTTTTACGATGCTTTCCAAAGAAACATCTTTATGATTGTATGATTAACTTAATAAGTATTTGATTTTTTCAGAGAAATTTGAAAGAGAAAAGAGAAGAAGAAGAGTTGACACTAATAGTGATCTTGGGATATTTTTTTACTATTTTTTTTTTCATTATGGTTTAGTAACTTTGGAGCTTACTTAGCTTCCACTAGTAGTTACTTGATCATGGGATATTTTTTTACTATTTTTTTTCATTATGGTTTAGTAACTTTGGAGCTTACTTAGCTTCCACTAGTAGTTATTTGTCATCTAATGTATTCTGTTTGTATTATTGTATGGAAATAATTGCTTCTTATTATAAAGAAAGTATTTTGTACTCACTAGTGTGTTTTTCTATTTGTATCATCAATAAAAATTTGTATTTATTAAATTTATATTTATTTTGTATGAAAACAAGTTTATTTTGCAATGAAAAAATCTAAAAAAAATTATTTTACTTTACTGATGAATTTACAGATAGATTTTTTATCTGTATTCAGAGTTTGGGATGATTTTCTAAGATTCCAATTACCGATGAAAAATCTGTCGAAAAATTCGTCTATAATTACCAACGAAAAATCCGTCTGTAACTACCGATGAAAAATCTGTCTGTAATTACAGACGAAAAATCTGTCAAAAAATTTGTCTGTAATTACCGACGAAAAATCCGTCAGAAAGTTCAAGGTTTCAGGGAAATAGATGGAGAATTTACAAAGGAAAAATCCGTCGGTAACTGGTAAAAATCCGTCGGTAATTTTTCAACAGAAAAAAATCCATCGGTAAATAATTTCTGACGAGGCTTTTACAGAGGGACAAAATCCGTCGGTAATTTTGTCGATAACCAAAAATCCGTCTGTAATAAAGACTAAATCTGTCTGTAAATCTGTCTGTATTAATCCATTTTCTAGTTGTGTCTATTCATTTATTTTTTTCTTCTATTTTAATGGTCAATTTAGTATGGTTATTTTAGTAGGTATACAGATGGTTATTGTAATTTTTATGTAGATGATTATTTTGACTGGATTGTGTTTAGTTATATATAATTAAAATAAGTTGGATGTTCAATTCATTAGATATGCGGATGATTGTTTTTATTCTTAAGTGGATGGTTATTTTTTATAAGGGTGAGTGGCGTGTGACAAGCCAAACAACAAAGGTGAAGTGGGATGATTATTGATGAAGGTGGGGTGGCAGTCGGTTGAAAAAAAAGAGGATATTGGAGTGAAATATTTTGGTAAATTAAAATTTTTAGATAGTTAATTTTTTGAAATAATTAATTGAATTTTTTAAAAATTTGAAATTTAAAATTAGGAGATCTGAAATTTAAAATTTGATATAAAATAACTAAATGAGAGTTTTTAAATTTAGAGTAATATGTGGAATGATTTTTATTATTTATTTTTAATGGGTCAAATAAATAGTCAAATTGTATAGATACTGAAATCCCAAAAAAAGTTGACTTATATTGTAATTGACACCTAAATTTTTTCTTAATATTTGTATCGTCGTAAGTATGTTTTTGTGGTTATAGTTTGGCCATGGATATTGCTTTCATCCAATTTCGTCAGCCAAAACGTAACAAGTTCTAGTGTTCTACTAGGATTGTTTTCCTTCGGACCTTAAGTTTTAGATTTTGGGTAGTTTTTCAAGATTTTTCTGGTTGAGCCAGGATCCCATATCCACATCTTTGAAGTTTCGTTATTTGAAGCCCGGCAAGCAACATTTCAATATCACTGGACACTGGGTGCCAACCTAATTGAATGATGTGACATGTGAATAAGTTAAGTGGTCCAGCTTATAGTTTTCTTAGTGTGTTCATGTTAAAGGAAATAAAATAGACAAAGAAAAAAGAAGATCGTATACTTAACAAAGGATTTGAATAGATTTTGCAAATTTAATTTTGATGAAAAATAAGTTTGTGTTAACATGATTTATGTTTAGTAATCTTCATATCAAAATGGATTATAGTAAAATAAATATTGTTTAGATTATATTATTTAAAATTACTTTTAGATAAAAAATTACTAAAAGATACATTAATTTAAATAATATTTTATATTATACTATCATTTTATTTTATATTTGAATAGATGTTATTAAGAGACATTATTTTATAATAAAATTAATATTTACTTATTAAATTAAAATAATATATAAAAATTGACAAAATATATTTTAATACAGAAAAATACTAATAAATGTAAAATTAAAAGATAAAATATTAATAAAATACATAAAAATAATAAAAAATATCATAAAAAGTTTCATATAATAAAAAAATTAGATAAACTAAAAAACACTAAGAAATAATAATATACATGAAAAAATAAAATACTTAAAAAATATTTATTATATAAATAAAATAAATATAATAAAAAATAAAAAATATGAAAAAGAGAAGTATATATTTTAAAATATCGAACAAAAAGAAAATATTCTATAATTTTTTTAATATCGTTAGTATTCTTTAATTTAGTATTATTTTGGATTATAAATTTTTATTAGTTATGACTTTTTGTTACTTATAATTAGTATATAATAAAAACGAAAATAAAGTACAGTAAAAAGTACAATAAAAAAACAAAAAAAAATATAGTTGTCATATGAATAAAAAATACAATAAAAATATAACATTAGAACACTAAAAAAATAATATAAAAATATTTATCATGTAAATAAAAAAATAAAATAAAAAACATAAAAATCAAAATATGAAAGAGAGTACTAAAAATAATAAAAAAATTAAAATATTTACCTTAGCGTGTGATTGAAACAAATCTAAAAGATTTTAATGAAAAAAAATTAAAACAAAGAAAATACACAAAAAATTACTGTAAAAGTTATATGGTTACTTGCATCATTTTTATAGAATAAAATGAAGGATAAAATTGGTAAAAAAAAAGAATGAATTTCTAATCTAATTTCTCAACTATAATCAATTTTTTCTAACGTAAATGTATGTTCAAAAGTGAAACTAATTCTAGATTTAGAATTTTACAAAATTTTAAACATAAAAATATAGGACATTAAAACCGTTCAAACGAACTTTTTTTTTTTCTCCAACGTGAATCCTAAACAGCCATAATAGTTCAATAAAAGTTACGTACATTCTTAGCAAGCTCTCATTTTGATGGCTATATATCAAATAGCTAATACACCCAAAAAAATGTCCCTCAAAATCCAAAATATTAGTTCCATATATACTTGACAAGTTTAACCCACCAAAAAAAAAATTGGAAGCAAACTAATATTTTGAAAATGAAATTGCTGTTTACTATTTTGTTTATAATAGTTTATAGCTAGCTTGTTATAACATAGTATCAATTTAAGTTTATAAGAGAAATAATATTATAACATAGTATCAATTTAAATTAAAAAAAAAATGGTATTATAACAAATCTTATTTAGCTTTAAGGGACTATTTCATAAATGAATCAATCTTTTATCATCAAGAAAATTAACATGGTAGTAATTATAAACTCGAATGTTAAACTTTTTTTAATCATCTCAATTAATCTTGTCTAGTTTTTCGCACCATTAAATGTTAAAGTAGGACAAAAAATAAAAAATGTAAAAAATATTTTATATGATAAGAAATTACACTTAACAAGATTAATTAAAAAATCAATCAAGAGAATTTATTTTCTAAAGTTAATACGCTTTTTTTTGGTATAGTAGTTAATACTTAATACCAACTTTTGCATCATGTTAATTCAAGAATATATTTAGCCTTGAATATCTTAGCAGGTTAATCTGATTTGGGTTCGTACTTTGTGCTCGGGCCTGGCCTAGTTGCATTGTTCTACACTTTTACTACTGGATTATTATTATTATTATATTCAAAATTTGTGGATGAACTTCGTTTGTCCGACTTGAGTCCTCACAAAAACGTGCTACTACTAATAAGAACCACCTAAAAAAACAAAGCAAAACTCTTTCTATTATTGTCCGAAAACATTTTTTTGTTTTTGTTTTTTAAAATTTAGCTGAGAATAACACATGTTAACATTATTATTAAGAAATCAATTTGGGTAATTAGTCGAGTTATTAGTTTACCTATCCACTTCAATAAGGATTGAGAGTTTAAATTTTGTCTTCTATATCACTACAATGAAAATGAAATTTAGGGACAGTTTTTTTAAGAGATTTGTCACAGTTTTAAGGCGCTGATAAATAAATTTACGATGATTTTTAATAGCTACTGATATAACTACTGCTAAATAAGTACTTATTTTGCAGTGATTTTTAAGTGTCGCAAAATTATGCGAGCTTTTTTAAAAATTTATAGTTTCACATGAGATTTAAAAAAAAATTGATAAATTATAGGGTTTCTTAGGAATATATTTTTTACTACTATAACCTATTTTTTATATATCATAATTTATTAAACTTGAGACATTTGTATAAAAAATACTAAATAGACAATACTAATTAATAATATATAAACTCATAGGAAGTTAAAAAAAGTTGAAATACATGTTAACTATTTTTGTCCTTAATTAAGATTGGGAGTGGATTTTTTTTAGTAAAAAAAAAAAAATTGAATGGTGTCTAGTGTTTAATCTCACCTTTCATTATTATTTCTCTCTTATTTAAGTTTAGTCCTATTTATAAAATTAAAGATAAAAGATCACACTTATTCTCTCAACAAGTATTAAAAAAATGGAGATGATCCATTTCCCTTAAGATTCTAGGATATATTGGCACAATAATCTCATTTTCCAGATTATTATCTATCTTCTCTCCTTGCAAAATAACGGTACATGTACCTTATCATTGTTAACAATAATGTTATTATAAAGTTCTTTGTCAACAAATAAAGAGATTTTTCATCAAAATTATTCATATTCTTTCTATTCATCTCTCATAATTTGACCTTACATAACTATGACCGATATATTGGATTTCTATGCTCATCAAGGTCATTGTGAATATTACAAAACCCCTATATTATCAGTCAATAATGCATATATAATAAACTCTTATTTCCCCAATTAATTTCCCACACTACGAATAATGTAACATCTACAAGGAGATCGATTACTTAGGGGCGCTTGATGCGTATATATATAGCTTATGAAACTTGTGCAACGAAAAATTCGATCATACCATTCTAACTAAACAAAATTAGTGCAATATATGGCCATGTTTTTTTATAGTAGTTTTGTTATATTATGTGTATTACACACACACACACATATATAATGTCAAACATTGGATGAATTCACATGTATCTAACTCGTTGCATATATATACATAAACAAAACATTTTTTCCCCGGGTCTTAATAAACGCTGATGATAATCATGGTTGAGCACAACATGCATGGAGACAAGGATAGAACACAGCTCGTATTTATTGAGGTTGGAGGCTTATCATAATGTGGCCACGATGTCAAGTATCAAATACATACATATATATCTCTAGTCTTGCGGTTCATGTGACTTGAGGCAGGTGCTGGGTTCCACGACTTTAATTGCCACTGAATTTTTGCATGCATGTTGCCCTAGCAAGACAACTCAATACCAACAAATTCTGAAAAGCTTATACATACAAATAAACCTTTCATCACCCATATGCTTCTCCCACTGCATTCATTTTATGTCTATATATGCGTGTATGCTTCCCAATTGACCAATGGATTTCCAGTTTTACCTTCTAATAATAATAGGTTGACTCAGACTGTAAAGAGATGTAATATTAGTCAACTCAATTATGATAAGTTAGTTATTTTGGATTCGGGTTAGTTAGGTAGTTTTTCCTTTTTCTAATTAACTCTAGTTTGTTATAGATATTAACCCTAGTTTTTATTTTTCATACATTGTTCATCATTCACTTGAGTTTGTTGTAGAAACCTTTACACAGATATATGTGAAATAATGTTGGCATGGTGTTTGGTAGAAATTAAATACACCGTAATAATTAAAAATAATTAGTTAAAAACTTATAAATTTAACTAAACCTAATATGTATTTTAAGGACATATTAAAATTATTAATTAAAAAAATTTATATAAAAATTTATAATAAAATTTAAATCTTCAATATATTTGTTTTGTATTTATTATTAGAGTAATTACTCAAATCAGTCTCCAAAAATTTTAAAAATGGACATTTTAATTCTAAAAAAAATTAATACACATATCAGTTTCGAAAGTTTTACTCTGGTAGACAAATTAGCCTCCAGTTCATTTTTCGGTAGAGTAATTATCCAAATCAGTCTCCAAAAATTTTAAAAATAAACATTTTAATCCCAAAAAAATTAATACATAGATCAATTTCAAAATTTTATTTCGACAGATAAATCAATCCTCATATAGCATATTTGGTATTACTTTTTAAATTTTAAAAGTTTTATTATTTAAATTATATTTATGTTTGTGATAAGAAGATGATGTGGATGTCTATTTATTATGGACGGTTAACATTTTCTAAAGTGAATGACATTAAAGAGTTATTGAAAAGCAAGCATGTTAGATGTTACCTTTATAATAGTGGAATGTAGTTTCACATTTGTTCACACAATCAATAACAAAATCTTCTCTTTCTTTATACTATTAATACTCTCTTTTCTCTCTTGTTTATATATACGATACTGCATATATTAGACGATCCAATCTACAATGATTCTTATTTGCATGTAATATAATTCTTATCTATTTAATAAATCATCTTTTTACTTTATTAAAATTTGTCAAAGATAAATCTCACAAAAAATTCCTATTACTTATAGCGGTTTATATATTATCACACTTTTTTAGAAACGGCTGCTTGCATATAAACTATGAAGAGTGTTAGGAGTTAGTAATTTTTGTGATTTGTAGCCATCAAATAGTCATCAATAATAATTTTAATAATATGAAATTAGTGTGAAATTTTATCTAATGATTCACTTTTTTTTTCTAGTTATAAAGTTACTGATCATAGACTTTTTCACAAACTATTACTATTTATAGCGATTTTTATATGCACCATTTTAAATGTAAACCGCAATTATCAGTAATAGTTTACGGTAATTTTGAAACCACTAATACTAATAGCGTAGATATATAAAAAATTATAATTGCGTCTTGAGTTTGAGAAAGTTATAATCTAATAATATTAATTTGTAATTATTTTATTCAAGTAACTATCAAATATATATCTCATATATATACTTCTTTTAGAATGGGGGAGGTTGAGGAGACTAGCAAAGCCACTACTTGTCCCTCTTTAGATCCATCTCTGGCACAGCAATTAAATAATAAAATCTTACAAAATTTTTACTTTAATAATAACCTTAACATATATTTTTAAACACGTGTTAACTAAATTCAAAACATAATTAGATCCGTTAATAATTTAATTTAAAAAGTTAATTAGTATGCAGGCCCATGGACGTGAACATGTCTATTTGTTAAAAGCTAATCAATCTCATCGCTATGTCGTCTTGTAGCTACTATTCTTTCTTGCTTTTGTTGGTTGGTGCTTATACAACACAAATTTATTTGGTTTGGGCTTGTAGCTACTATTTTTCAAGTTTGTTATCCTTTAAGATAGGATAGGACAGGAAATGACTCAAATGAGTGAATCAGTTTAAGGTATCACTTTTTACATTATTCTTGGTAGTTCTTTAGTTCTTTTCATGGCTAGATATGCTTGTACCTCACATCGTAGTTTGTAAATCGGTAAATCCTATAGCTTGTTATGTTTCACCAAACAATATATATCGTGTGTTATGCACTCATTAGTAAGTGTTATGTAGATTTTTTAGCAAATTTAGATTGGTTCGATATCTACTCATCCGAAAGCAAAACTTACTCAATTTTAAGAATTTTAGTTTTTAATTGTGCATTAAATATTTTTATTGGACCAGTGGTAAAAAAAGGACGTAGAAAGAAAAGATAAAAACTACAAAATATAGAATGAAAAGATATAAGAAAAACGAAATAAATGACTAAATTTAAAGAAAGTAATAAATTGCTTTTGACATGATGAAATGACTTTAAAATTCAAATATAAATGCAGGAATGTTAAAAGAAAAAAAAGAAAAACTTAGTAAAAAAATAAATTTACAAAAAGAAAAATATTACAAGAAGTTTAAAAGAAGTGTAAAAGACATGGAAGGAATCTAATCCTACAGAAAAAAAAGCTCTTTGCAAATTTAGAAAGTCACCGGAGATCTGAATGCATAAGAGTGTTTTTTGAAAATAAATTCCAACCCTTATTCTTTTCAAGTTATGTCTATTTAGCATTTCAACCAATTAAAAATGGTGCTCCACATACAAAGAAACTAAACATAACTGCTCCCGTAACAACAATAATGTGATAACCATCTTCAACTATCTCGATTATTTGTCTTCTCATTGCTTTGATCATAGATCCTCATTTTCGATATGCATTTTCGATCACCCTTCGATGATCCTCATATAAATTTTTTAAAATATTTTTATATTTAGCGGGTATATCTGATATATGATCCGATCCGATTCGAGAATACGCGAATTAAATAGGATCCAAGTTTAAAAAATACGGATAATAAATCTGATGAATTTAGTGTAGATCGAGTCAAAATTTTGACCATATTTAATCTGCGTTCACTCTGATCAAGACCTAACTGAATCTAGAAAAAACTTTACGTGAAGAAACTAAGTTTAATCACCCTATTATAAAGTTCTTATCTAGAAGGAAGAATAGTTGTGGCTATCAGTCATACATATCTTATTTGGACAACCCAATAAAAAAATTCCTTTTGTTATCTTGGCTCAAATAACTCCTATTAGAGATATAATTATTTATATTGTTTTTTTTATCACTTTAAATTTTTTAAAGAAATTATTTTAGAATATAATATTAGAATTATATATCTGAAACGTTTAAAATTTAATTAGTAGTGAATCTTAAAAATAAAAAATAATAATATAATATAAATAAAAAAAAAATTATACAAAAACTAAACAAATAAAATATAATAATATTAATGATGTATACTCATGATACAATGGTTCGTTGAGTTAGAAACTTTAGCAAGGTCAGTTGCATGCAAGGTACTACGTATAGTTTCATTTAATATAGTGGGTGAAAATTTAGCTACAACCTAACGACGAAAAAAACAAGGTTTTGATGAGATAAGAATGCATTGACCTAATAATTTGGATTATCCATATATATAGAATTAATTTCCTTTCTTTGTGTGATATAATTATAACAAATTGAATAATTGATGAAGCTAATGATAACACCAAACAACTCTTGACTATTTTGGTGAAGCAAGTACAGAGAGGGAGGGAAAAAAAACAGAAGTGTGTGTGAAACATACATCAATATTATTACCCGCGAATTGAACCCCAGCTTTTAATAAATACACATGCTGAATCAAAAAACTTTACCTTCATTAGTCAAACTAGGATTTCAATTCAACAAACACCGCTTTCATGTTAGCTAGGAACCTGACAATGGTATTCAAAAGTAGAAAAAGTATGGCATTATAATCATCAAACTTTTTCTTTTTTAAATTTTCCATCGCAGGGGATACCTAATTTAAGTAGTAGTAACAGGTAAGAAAACTGCGCCAACAGTAAGAATCTTTTCGGTGAGAGCAGTTTTATTTTTAATTTCTTTCATCATTTGAATTGACAAAGCTGCTACCTACTATATATATAGGTGAAAGTGATAAAATAACCTCAGACCCAAAATCAAACTCATGTCGACTTGTTTAAAGGATTCTTTCTAAATAATTTCTTTTTTTAATCTCATTTACACCAAAAATACGCACTTATCTTGTTTATAACCTTTCATGTGCAAACGAGATG
>NW_026264851.1:1935377-1935840 GCF_000817695.3 Arachis duranensis
GTGCAATGTAAAAATGAATTAAAAAATAAAATATAAAAATATAAATACCTATAAAAATACAGACATCAGCAAATAGATATTTACTTTAGCTATTTAAAAAACCTTTGTTTATATGATGTCTGGAACATTTATTAATTATCACATCCATAGTATTCATGCTAGATCGATTCAGATATATATATATACACAATAATATATTTACATTTTATAAAATCACACTAATTTTTCCTTACTAATTCAAAGAGATTAATGTAAGTATAACATGTATATAGTTAAAACTTAAAAGTGCGTGTAATTTAGCCATAGACAAAATAAAAGCAAGAGAGAACAAAACTTTTATTAAAGGGCAAAATTATTCGGTAGAAACCAACGCACAGTGGTCCCTCACGTCTATGTGAAGTTGCTATCAACTCGCAGGTACTATAACAGAGTTCTCATAAAAGAAAAGCTCCGAAACAAATAT
>NW_026264851.1:1935949-1939774 GCF_000817695.3 Arachis duranensis
CCGGGACCATCCAAGTTATCACTAACACCTAATTCTCATAAATGAAACGGTCCTAATCTCTTGTTAATCACCTGCATAATTAATTAATTAATAACGGTTTTGGTCTCTCAAAATAACAATATTTTTATAGGCAAGTAGGAATAACATAAATAGTAATACTATATAGTATTAATTAATTAAGGTACTACTGCATATACATTTTTATTTTGTTCCTTCACTATGATACTGTATATTATTTATTTATTCCTTTACCAGAAGCAAATAGACAGAACCACCACCACACTTAACTACAAAACAGACACACAAAAATTCAACCCCTACAATTCAAAGTTATGTTTTGTCTTTTTGTTTGGTCTCCAAGAAAACCCAAAGAAAAAAAAAAAGAAAAAAAAAGAAACTTAGATATCTTATCTTCCCATAGCTCTCCTTTTTGTTTGAAGCAGCAGAGATTTAAATGAAGGGCCGTACCAAGATCACGTTACAGTGATTCTGTCCATCAAACTATTTACTCATGGATCAGTACATTGCTCTCTCAATATCTCACCCTATTATATATCTTGTCCTTAAAGACATTAATTAATCACTCTCAGAATGGACCAGAAAGAGGAGGATTAATTAATAAGTGATGATGTTATCTTCTTGTTGTGTTATAATTTCTCAGCTAGCATTGATGGTGAGAATGGAGGGAGTGGTTGTTGTTGTTGTTGTTACCATAAGCAGTGAACTTTGATCTTCTTTTGAGGTCCTTATTGTGTGTGGTGGGAGCAATGTTGGTTTTTTCACTTTCTTCCAAGCTCAGAAAATGTTCATCCAATACATTAACCGGTGTGTCTGAACTTGAATTCACATTCAACACAGATGATTCGTACTCCTCTCTACCCATTTCCTGTATCACATTATAGCACTGCAACATGCTCTCCTGCATTTTCAGTAAATTCAACAGTATCATACCATTTAATGTTACATTTGATTCTAAACTAATCACACACAACATGTTATGTCTCATGCCACATTATTATTGATTGACGAGTCAGAAAAAAAAAATTTGACTTTAAAATTTTTTACTTGCAATTCATTTAAGTGAACAAACAGAAACTTTTATAAAAGAAAGCAAAGAAACATTCTTTTTACTCCACTGATATTAACCCCGGGTGATTCCATTAATAATAATAATAAAAAAAAGAACATAGAGAAACTAAAAGAAAAAGGAGCATTAAGTAGTAGAGAATGTACTTTATTTACATATGAAGAATCAGATATTGCTCGAAAGAAGCATGGATACTGAAAGGGAAACAACTCATGTGAAGCAGACAGTAGAGCTGATGCTGCAATTACAGATGGCTTGAATTCTAAAACCTTTATCTCTGCCAATCACACACAAAAACATTCATTCATTCAGTAATTGTTTAAACAATAATTGATTAAGTTAATTATATGATTTTGTACCTGTTTGTGACTTCAATATGATCTGGGAGGCCCTATCTTTGAGTACCTGGTTGAATGAAGGGTCATTGATGCCCAACAAGTTGATGAAGAAAGGGATGAATGAGAATGGTGTTATGGAACGCATGCGCCATTGTAGTGTCCCCAACACAATAGCCTCCATTCTTTGTATTGTTTGTGCCTCAAATATGACACCACCATCACCATGATTGTTCACAAGAACCTAGTATGTAACACAATGCAATGTAACTAATCTCACTACTCTTTGGTTTTCATAATTAGTAACTATTTACCTGAACATCAGTGGGAGAATACTCTATCTTTAACATCTTAGCAGCTAGAGAGAAGCAAGAGATTGCAAGAAGCTTGTTGGTCCATGGCTTTGGTTGCTATATGTCCACAAATACATAGTCTAATGTTAGTTAAAATATTGTTCATATACATAAGAGTAGTAATTTAACTACTAAGTGAGGCCAATGCCATTGTTTTTTAATAGAAAAAGATATATAATAGTAATTAAATAATTTAGTGTGTGGTTACCAATATGGGTTGGTTGGCAAGATAGCGATCTAGATAGTTGGTAGCAAGGTAAGGCAGAACCGGATCAAAGGTGCAGGACAACTGAAACAGAACATAAGGAAGCAATTGTTTCAAAGAAAGAAGAGAGAAAAGAGAGTAATAAAGTGATGAATTAGTGGTTGGTTACCTGTGATATGAAGGAAATGAGATGTGTTCTAAGAGAGATATCAAAATCAGTGGCCTTGAGAGTGTGGAAGTAATTGGAGGGAGGGATGTGTTCAGATTCAATGTGGAAGAGGGAGGAGACAGCTTCAAAGGGAAGGTTATGGTAGTTCTCATCAAAGGGGTTCTCAAGCTCAAACTCCATTATTAAAAGAAATAAAACAAAGCCTTAATTTGTGTGAAGAAGGAAGTTGTTAAGGAGCAAGAAGGACATGCATCAGTGTATGTAGAGACAAAGAAAGAAAGAGAGATGACAATTTTTCTACTTGAAATCAAAGGTATATAATGTATGAATGCAGGGGACTTGTTTCTCTGTTTAGTTGTCTGTGTGTGATTGGTAAATAAAAGATAGAAAAATGGAGGGGGTTGGTCCCTACTCTTCTCTCTGTGCAGTGGTCACTGCTCAGGGCTGCATGAGATGAGAGCAATAGCACTACCATACCATCTCTCTAATAATCAAATCAATGCCTTGCCATCAAGTTAGGTTAGGGAGTTATTACTCAAACCCCAACACCTCTTATATATACACATATTAGTTTTTTTTAACAAATTAACAAAATATTTAAACACATAAAACTATTAAAAGAAGGCCTATATAAAAATCAAACAAACTCAGAAAAAATTTTTATTTGGAGAAGAATGTTAAAAATATAATCATTTATATTAACTCTGTTATCGACTTAAACTTTTAAGATTAGTAATTTCATGATAACTATAAAAAAAACATAAATCTAAGTTATTTTGGTATTACCATCAATAACTTAAATGATCAACTAAGACTACTTTATTCTCTAAATAATTGTTTTGAAAAATCATTTCATTTTTTTCTAATTAAATATTTTAAGTGAAAAAAATAATCAACCACTTCTTTACTTTTTTTTTATAAATAATTATTGTGCAAGTCTCAAAACGTTGCTTTATTGTACTTGAATAAACAAACGTTGAACACTCAATATTTTCTATATTATTTTCTTTATATTAATTACTTGTTTGATGCTTGCCATTTTATTATTCTAGAATGCAGGGGAAGCTAGCGCTACACTCCAATGATATGAAATACGTGTATATATTATTCCGTATTGGTAATAGTAGTAATAATACGTGTATATATTATTTCTTAGTATCATATTTGACTTTTTTATTTTCTCCCTCGTGTGTTTTTTCTTTTCGAAGGTGAGTATGTGAGTCGACAGTCGACACACCAAACATGGTGGCCTTGGTGGGTACCCATAACAACACGACATATTTATTAATTTGAGTCTTTGAAACAATCTTATTTCATATAAAGTTAACAGTAATTTATTACACATATATTACTCTTGAAGATTGCCTTTTAGAATAAGGTTCTAGGTCTCCTCGTCTAGATTCATGTTCCATATTTCTATTTCATTCTCCTTAATGGATCCAGCAAGTGTATTTGAAACCCTGTTACAATGTTTTGGGATACGGTTACAAACAGAATTATATTGAAACAACTAGAGAAATTTTAAGGACAACTCATGTTAATTTTAACTTGCCGCTCCTCTGGCTAAACAGGGGCGGAGCTTGAAAAATTTTTTTAGATGCCAGAAATCTTAATAAAAAATTATATAATAATATTTATATTAAAATAAAATTTATATATATAATTATTTTATTTTT
>NW_026264851.1:1939887-1951898 GCF_000817695.3 Arachis duranensis
ATAATATAATACAATAAAATAAAATTTTAAATTTCTAATAAAATAAAATATCAAAATTTATTAATGTAAACAGTGTTGATACTATAATGACATTAAATTTATAAAGTTGATTTAAAAATAAAATAATGACTTTTTATTAATAATTGATATTATTACTAATTATATTATAATTTTTATTATTCTAAAAATAAAATAATACATAAAAATATATGAAAAACCAAATAAAATTTAGTATTAATTTTATAATAATATTTAATTCAAATATAAATATATAAATTAAAAGCATATCAATTTAATTATTAAATGAATTAATTTTATTTTTTTAAAGTAAAACTATTAATATTTTTACAAAAATTTTGGAGGGTGATGCCCCTTGTCTAAACAAAGCTCCCCCAGTTAAATTAATGAACTGTTTTAATGCATTCGAACAGTTAAATTAGCTTTTATAATGCCTACAAAATATGATACTTTTCTTGTTAGAGCAATGTCCCCACCTCTGTCAATGGTTAGTAATTAGTATAAAACCGTCGATCTTTCATTATTATGTGATTTCATATTGTCAATTCTACGGAAGTAGTTTACTTTATTTATTTATTTATTTATTTATTATTTGCTTTAGTTAATTCTCCATATCACTTTAAGATTGGTCAATTCCCTACATAGGACTCACGTATAGGCCTGTTCTGTAAGAAATAGACCAATTATCATTAAAATCGTATTAATAACAAACCAAAATAATGTACAATAAGATTACCAAAAGAAGAATAGGAGTTAATAATAATGACACTCTTTTAATTAATCAGAACTTTGAATACATACAACAAATGATCCCAATATTCCAATTTGTCAGGAAGCATAGCCAAACTTAATGAGCAATAAACGGGTGCAATGGGATTTGAATTTCAATGATTAGAAATAATGAAACATTATATATATGTTTCCAGCATAAAGTAGTGGGTAGGAGATGGGAATTGATCTGTTTCATTCTCGAAAATCTGTCTACGACAGTCTGAGGATTGAGCAGAAAAATAACAAGTCAAATTCTTATCATGATTCATGAAGTAGTAGGCATGTTCTGTTCTGTTTTAGCCTAGTTTATGCATGGTCCACGGTAATCATTACCATAATGCAAAAACAAAAAATTGTCTTAATAAGTAAGGTTATTATTTTCATATTTGATCCTTTGACTTACATTACAACTTTACATATATATAGTCAAAGTTTGGAGTTACATCCACCCATCCTCTATTTAAAAAATGGGGAATGCTAGGGGAACAATGACTTTGTTGAACAATGTGAACAACCACCAATCAAATAAAAACATACTACACCTCCAAATTAAACTTCTAAATTTTAATATTAAAATAACCATCCGTACACTAGTAAAATGAACATCCGATATATCTATTGTTTACATTGTTTAATATTTTCATTGTTTACCTATACTTTTTCTTAAAAAATTCTTTCTTTTTTTGGTAATAGTTATTTTTATGACGTGGTTAGACTAATTAAATTATGATAAAAAATTAATATGTAGTTATTTTTATGTAAAATTATTAATAATTTAAAACGATTAAATAATTTAATGTTTGACTAAGTTACATATGTTAGTTATTAATTATAAATTTATATAAAAATAATTATATTTAAATTTTCAGCTTATATATAGACTATTATTGTCTTATAAAGTTATTTAGTGGAAACAAATGGGATAAATTATTAATAATGCATACTTATATATATTAGTTCTATCTTAATATTTTTTTTTATAATTCGTGATGTCGTTTGTGATTGTCACTTATTTTCAGGCCTGTGCAGTGCAGGGCAACTTAATTATATATAATTTTAAGGTTTAATACCGCCACATGGTGGCTAATTAAGTAGTCTCTAAAAAGATAAATTAAGTTATAATGTTCATGATCTTGGGGACTGAACGAAGTTTCAATTATGATGTTTAACTGGATTTCCGGGCACTAATTAAGATCAAGGTCAAACATATATATCTTCCTATATATACGAGTCACACAACAACATAAAGACAGGTAAGCATTGAAATCTTATTTCCATACATTCATTATTCATATGTTTGTCATCCACGAAAGAGTATGAAACTGATAAGAATTAAAAGTGATCATGTTTTTTATGCTAGGTTGGTAGGTTTTGGATTTGGTAGTATTCTCTAAGAAAAAAGTTATTTGTAATTCTTTTTAAAATAATCATAAAATGAATTTTATTTCTTTTTAAAAAGGTTTCTTGTATTTTTTTTTTAATACTTTTTTTCATTGATCCATTTGTTGGATAATTTGGTGCATAATTTCAACATTTTTGATAGATCCCCTTTTTATTGTTGTTTAAAATTTTGTTCTATCCTTCTTAATTTGAGAAGAAATTAAAATAAGGTTCATATATATTAGAATTGAAAATATCGAAACTAGTTTTATCTGAAAAAGAACATTGTGGTTGAAAATGAAGAAACTACCAAAATAATAACACGATAAAGATATGAAATGCATGTAACATATTCTATATTTAGAAAATTAAACTGTTGTTTGTCAATGAAGGACAAGAATTCTTGTTATGTTTGAAATAGAATATACTTATTATTAGTATCCTAGTAGAGAACTTGCCCTGATGTAATTGTTGTGTTTAACGATAATTTTGATTTATGGTAATTAATTTGGATTGACTGAGAAGTATTTGAATTTGAGGATGTATAGGATGTGCTTGGTTTATATTTTTTATTTTTAAGATTTTAGAAAAAATTAAAAAATATAAAAATAAACTATATTTTCTGTACCTAATGTTTGTAATTTTTTTTAAAATATTTCTATATTTAATTATATTTAATTTTATCCTTAACTTTTTTACTTTGCATTAAAATTATCCTTAAATTTTAATTTCATCTAAAATTTTAAGAACAAAATAAAAAATATTAAAAATAATTTTAAAATAAATAAAAAATATTAAGAATAAAATCAAATAAATAACAGTACTAATAATTCTAAGTCAACATTGCAACAGGTAGTGTGTGAAGCTAAGTCATTAAATAGCCATTAAATATGGGGATAGATTAAATAACTATGGGATAATTAAGTGAAGTGCTACAGTACCGTGATACTCCCCTATACTTACAGCTGTGCAAAATTGAAAACTTTAAATTATTACATGAACCCTATTTTTATTTAGCCCAAACATGAAACATGGAACCATCCCGTGAGACCCTTATTACTAAACCTACTCGTCTCCAACAGATACGACTTACGTATATGACTATATGTCTCTTTATGCGCCATTCATTCCAACTTTCCAACTCATATTCTACTATCCCCGTATCCCATACACATACATCATATATATACATCCATACATACACTTCCCATTTTGCACATATTCAATCTCTGTTAAAAATATTTGGCTACTTTAACAACATTTATTTTAGTGCAGATTTTCACTAATTAAGCACTTAATAAGTTTTAAAATTAACATAGTCTAAATACTTTAAATAATCTTAAATTATATTCTTGTGAAAAGTTACCTATATTTATGAACACACACAAATACAATAATGAATTATTACACACATATAGGATTATTCTAGTATATGTCTATGTTACAATAGTAACGATGGTTATAATATTTTAAAAAATATTACTAAAATTAAAGTAATAAATTTTTTATTATTTAATAATGTTTTTTAAAAAATATTACTAAAAGAATTACCAAAATATAATTAAAAATATAACTTTAATTTAATAATACTTGCATAGTTATTATAGCCACCATAAATATAAATATTCTACAATCTCCCATATATATATATATATATAATAGCTTTAAAAAAGAAAAAGAAATTGGCTATCAATAAGAGAATGGGGACACCGTGCAGCTTTAAAAAGTTTCCAGTATAATAAAAGCCAGAAAAAAATTTTCTTGTTGTGTCCAAATCTTGGTAATTTTTTAAAATTTTATATAGTAATTATTGTGGGGACATATTTGGTGTTCTCCCCCTCAATACACCTGTGTGTTAAAAGGTGTTGGAAAAACCAAAAAATGCAAAGTCCCACTCTGAACCCTGAAGAAAGAGCAAAAACTATCATATGGTCAAGTCATTGTTAAGGGAAAAAAAATGGCACAATACTACGGTTCTCATCAAATCAATTACACCTTCTTTTGAGAAGAACCATTCATTTATCACTTTGGGGGCCTAAATCTGAAACCCACATGGAGGCATGCAGGTCCTTCTTTTATTCACACTATGTGCGACCTGAGGGGTGCAACAACAACAACTAACAATAATAATAGTTACTATATTAAGAAGCATACAAAGATATTAATGACAAAACTTTATTCCCAAGATCTCTCCAAGCATTGGAACAAGTAGAGACAATATTAAAATTAAGACACATTGTATCTCTGCCATGCATTCATAAAAGTAAATAACGATCGGAATAGTGTATGTATCTCATGGTTGCAACTCGTGAACTCTTGGTGTGATGAGTGGTGACTTTGGGGCGCTCGGTCCTCGATCAAAGAAACTTAATATATGATATTGGCTTATGAGATGTGATAAATCTTTAAATATACATATATATCCACACACAATGAGTTTAAGAAATATTTCTCCATAATGTAATTATTTGAGACACCTGTCTCTGTGTGTGGCTCATAATAAAACATTGGTCAAAGGAACATATAATTGTCATTGTGGTTTTTAAGATGTGGGAAAGCTAGCGAGCTAGTTCTTGGGAGGCTTTGGGATCCTGGCTTCATCACTCACTTGATTAATTATTTCATCAAGTCTTTAGGCGATAAATAAATAAGGAAGACAACAAGGTAATTAGCATCTCTTAAACTCTCAGAAAAATAAATTGTTTAGAAATACACAAATTTATTTTTATCTTATGTTAAAGTTTTTATTGGACCGTCTTCTCAACATTTTTATTTTATTTTAATTTAAATTTTGACTGGCTTTTTTTAGACATGAAAAAACATTGTGTTTAATATGTTGTAATGACAATTTGGTGTTTTTTTAACATGGATGTTAATTTTTTTATTTTAATTAATAAATCTTATCCTTAGATTTGACGTTAATAAAATTTGTTAAGAAATCTAATGGTTAAATTCTTTTTGAAATTTAAATTCAAAATTTTGTGGTGCACAAATAAAAAATTCCAATTTGTATTGATGTAATTTTTTTTTACTATAAATTAAATCGAAAAATTGGATTAAAATATTTAAATATAAAATAATAAATTTGAGAATTAGAATCAGTCTAATATCTTTGGCCGTTGGTCCACAAAAAGTGCACTACACCCCCTCAATACAATACAGTGTTGGCTCAATAGACTAAAGAGTTTTAATTGAGTTAAGTTGGAGACATAAAAAGGTTTGAGACATTACTAGATGCAAAACGGCTTTTTCATGTGATTTCATCACTTGGAAAAAGACTTTAAAGAACGTTCTATTTCTTTGTGGTTGCTTCAATCTTGCTCTATCTATATCCCCTGTGGTACACCTTTCCTTCCTTTTATAATATATATCTACTTACATGAAATAGCTGAGGACTCTCCTTTTGCTTTGCTTCTTTGGTTTTATCTCCTTTGACGAAACCCTTAGATTCTCCTCTTTCGCTGCATTGATGCAAGAGAAAGCCTAAAGACACCCAATGTGTATTCATTCCTTTTTCTCTCTCGTTTCAACACTATTACCCGCCCCTTTTCCTCTTTCTCTTATCTCACTTACTCTCAACAATTATATATCTTATAAAAAAAAAAAAGTAAATTTAATCCTTTTGAAGGCAACTCCACGCTTAATATAAAATGAAAATTCTTTACGGAAGAAAAGAGAGAGTAATATTATAGAACAACATGAGGGTAGTGAGTAGTGAGAGAAGCGCATGATGGATTGATAATAAGTGCACGAGGCACGCCATACCCCCCATGCAGATAACAACATCATTCTATGCCTTTGTGTTTGCAATGGAGGACGTAGACAACGCAAACTAGTGGGCCTTTTCCTACCTACTTATTTGGGATACAATAATCTGCAAATTGCAATCAAAACCCTACACATCTATCAATAGGTTTGATCATGCTGTTTTCTTCTTTTTCATAATTCTTTGGTATCTACTTACATGACGTTAGGTGAATACGAGTCACTTTTTTGGACTGGACCTAATTTATTAATTTTTTCTTGAATCTTGTAAAGGTCCAAAGAGCCAGTGTGTGTATGGTTTTCGGTAATAGTCCACAAGCAGAGAAAAGGGCCGAAGCCCAAGCGCCCAAGATAAAGAGGGTTAGGCCCAATATTGATTAGAGTAGGCCCACATGAAGCATTATCCGAAATTGGGAAATGAAGATGTGGCGATGTGGCAGCCACGTGGCAAGAGCACCTTATCCAAGAAAAACCGTTGCCTCTCGTTTAAGATTTTTAACCCATCATCATATCATCTCATCATCCTCGATTCATCTTCCTCTTACTGTTTGTGTAAGCATGGCTTCCACCACAATGCCCTCTATAGCCCCTTCGCAGGTAAACCTACACACGGTGTTTTGAGTTTGAATAAGGAATCATAATTATCATAACATGTTGGTTGGTTGTGTTGATTTCAGCTATGTTCTAGGAGGAGTGGGGTACTGTGCCCCTCATCGTCATGTTCAAGGAAAGAGGTGAAGATTGGGAAGGGAAAAGGGATGAGAGTGGTATGCATGGCGACGAGTATTCCAGCTGACAGAGTACCTGACATGGGGAAGAGACAGCTCATGAATCTTCTCCTCCTTGGTGCTGTTGCTCTCCCCTCTACTGGAATGCTCATTCCTTATACCTATTTCTTCGTCCCTCCTGGGTAATTCATCTTTTTTTTTTCTTTCTTCCTTCCTTCCTTTCCATTCACCATCATATAGAGAGAGAGTTTCATGCAAATGATTGATTACAGTTCAGGATCTGCTACTGGTGGTACTGTTGCAAAGGATGCACTTGGAAATGATGTGCTTGCAGACCAATGGCTCAAGGCGCATGGACCTGGTGACCGTACACTTACACAAGGATTGAAGGTATTTTACACAAAGATACATACATAGTTTTTAAAATTTTCATAATATGAATGTTGTTCATGAGGTGTATTTTACAGGGAGATCCAACGTACCTTGTGGTGGAGAAAGACAGAACACTGGCAACATATGGGATTAATGCGGTGTGCACTCACCTTGGTTGTGTGGTGCCGTGGAATGCAGCGGAGAACAAGTTCATCTGCCCTTGCCATGGATCTCAGTACAATGACCAAGGAAGAGTTGTCAGAGGACCTGCTCCTTTGGTAAGCAAAATTTCAAAAATTCTTCACTCTTCTATCTGTGACTAGAAACAACACTAGTGAATAATTTTCTTGTTATTGGTGGACAGTCTCTGGCATTGGCGCATTGTGATGTGGATGATGGGAAGGTGGTGTTTGTTCCATGGGTTGAGACTGATTTCAGAACCGGTGACGCTCCCTGGTGGGCTTAGACTACTCTTCTTCCATTCTCACACCTCCCACATACACATATCATCATATGTAATCTATAATTCAAACTCTTATCTCTTCTCCTATTCATATATAAACATGTTTTGTAATCAATATGCTAGTATATAACATAAGAAGGAACCTCGTAATTCTTCTCTTGCATGTCTTCTTCACTTCCCCTGGATGCCATTTCCGTCTCTGAATTTCTCCCAATTTATATATTAAACTTTGTGTAAATACAAACTCGATCGCTTAATCCCTAATACTTTCTTCAATAACAATTGGGATGCAAATGAAGAGATAGATTCAAATCTATTAAAAAACCAAGTTCATTTGACTCAAGTGTGAATGAATCAAGTGCTTATACTAAAAGCTTAGAATAATATAATGCTGTGAAGTTTGGAAGTGGTGGGGGAATGAAATTTTAAATTGAATTAGTATTAATTTAGATTGGCTTATTTGAGTAAAGTTTTTTTATTAAAAACAAAATATTTTTATTAAATCTTAAATATATTTTAAATTATTTAAGTACAATACGAAATGTAAAAACGTGATCTATCGATCCTTTAGACTTTCAAAATTTTACTGGAAATAGGAGAGTGGGTTGGTGGAAAAAATTTGAATAGTATATATGAAGTTAGTTAGTAGTTTAATTTCCACCTTCACAACCTCATTGTCGTTGACATTCATAAAGAGAAACAGATTCCTCAGCGTTGAAGTAATAGCCATGTGAATCCAACGAAGGGACTAATAAATGATTTTGCAATAAAAGAAAATTGAGGGATTTGAAAATTATTTCCAGTACGCCAACTTCTGTGGCATCTTGTACGTCATTGTAAATGTTGACTTATAATGGACACAAATGAATTACTAGTACTATTATTAGCAGTAGTAATATGTGTAACGGATGTGGATACATAGAAGAATAATGATGCATATGCCAGCCGATTGATTTGAATAACACTATTACACTAAGTGTGAGCATGATGGCAAAGTCAACGGTCCCATCCCAGCTGCGAAATATGAAGTATGAACGCAAACCATGAGTCATTCAATTCCACGCAGCATTCATATTGATCCATTTATTTATCTACTTAAAAAAATATTGAAATTTGAGTCTTAATTTATATTTATAATAATTTATTAATCGACGATAAATTTTTTAATAAAATTTAAATTCGTACAAATTAATTTTTGATTTATCGAATTAAAAGATATCATACACAATAAAAAAATATTTATATATGTTTATTTTATATTTTATATTAATAATTAAATAATGACTGATTTGTAGTATAAATATAGCTTGATTATTTAATTTATTATAGTCATCATCGTCATCGATATGACAACTATTAGCATAATATTCAAAATGCTACTAACTGAAGAAAAAACTTGAATTAAGAAAATGCTCCAATAAATAAAAAGAAAGAAATTGAATAAGAAAGAATTAATAGGATAAGAAAAAAATAAAAAAAAATATTAGATAAGAGAAAAATAAATAATAAATAACATAGTATCTCTATTTATAATAAATAACACTAAGTAATAGAACTATTTAAATTGAAATTTTGGACTCACTTTTACTCATTATGGTCAAATGTTGTCCACCAACATAGTATCAAGAATAGATTAAGATTCTGGTTTATCCTAGCTAGAATGCGGAATCAGATTTCTCCCACTTCCATATGCTTCTTGGGGGAGCCTTGCACGCAGTGAGTTGTAGAGTAAGTTTTTCCTTCATTAGTTAATCTGCTTTGCTTTCATTCTGTTGCACGTCAAACACAACTGATATTTGATTTTCTACCTTTTAAATGGCACTATATGGAATTGCTGGTAACTTAGCTTGGTCTACCCCCTTTTCTGCATATAATATATGTGTATATGTATATGTATGTCGACATAAATTTTGTTTACTCTTATTGATTGTTATTATCTTCAAGAAAAAATGCATATTTTTCATATATGTGTATATCACCATTATGGCGCTTAGATTCCACTGATAATATGCAGATGCCACCAATTCTCTATATACTAATTAATTACTCTTATTTTATATATATAGGTTCCGTGCCGTCAGCTATTATTGATTAAGAAATACTTAGCATATATTCCAATCAAAGCGTTTATAATTATTATCAATTTATGATCCTTTTTTTTTCTAGCATTTTCAACGTTTTCTGTTAATCAAAAGCCATGCTATTTCTTCTTTTTTATTTTCTGGGGTGATGAGAGTTATATGAGTTGCACATGGTCCCAAGACTGTTAAAGAATTCAATTTACAGATATTATATGTGGTGATGGCTCATTATTATATAGTAGATAGTAGATATTATAAACAGATTAGGCTTCTTCATAAGTATAAATTTTCCTTCTTGTAGATTGAATAGAATCATCCACTGTAGCCATGGATAACAGTAGTGATGTTCCAGCACGTGTTCAGGTTTGTGTAGGATCTACTACTAATTATATTGGATCTTAGGAACACTAAAGCAAACGAAATTGTAATTTCCATTTTCCTTTTTTATTTGGTATTAACAGGGAAAATATCTTGCAATATTTGTCTGCTGGCTTCTTGGCAATGGATGTCTTTTTTCATGGAACAGCATGCTGACAATTGAAGATTACTACGTTTACTTGTTTCCGGTAACAAATTTTTCATGTATTTTTCTGTTGATGGTGCTTCTCATACATCTTAATAAAAATTTATAGCAAACTTTGATAGTTAAGTTATTAAACTTTGAATAAATCTATAAAAATAGCCACGTATCTTTGTTATACACTATTGTGTGATTCTCATATTCATTTGGTTATGCAGAAATACCATCCTCCTAGGGTGCTTACTCTTGTGTATCAACCATTTGCAGTTGGAACACTTGCAATACTGGCTTATAATGAGGCCAAAATCAACACAAGAATCCGAAACCTATTTGGATACACTCTCTTTTTCATAAGCACTTTATTGGTCTTAATTGTAGGTCCTCTTAAATTAACTTGCTTGTGAGTTTTGATTTCTTTTTAGGATGGTTTTGATTAAATCTTCCTGTCAATCTCCATTAGTTGGATTTAGCAACATCTGGTAAAGGAGGTCTTGGAACTTACATTGGTATATGCGCAATTAGCGGCGCTTTTGGGGTTGCGGATGCTCATGTTCAAGGTGGAATGGTGGGAGATTTGTCTTACATGAGACAAGAATTCATTCAGGTTAACATGGGTAACATAATTAGTAATTTAAAGTTTAAACATGTAATGCATTTTTTTAAATCTGGTTTAAATTTCTTGTTGCAGTCTTTCCTTGCTGGTTTGGCAGCATCTGGTGCATTAACCTCTGCTTTGAGGCTAATCACAAAAGCTGCATTTGAGAATTCTAAGGATGGTCTTCGGAAAGGAGCAAGTAGGTTCTAGTTCTACTCATCAACACTCAAGTTACAGCTTCTTGTCATCATAATCTTCTGTTTCTCTTATTGTTTTTTTACCTTTCCTTGCAGTTCTATTCTTTGCCATATCAACATTCTTTGAGCTTGTTTGTGTTCTTCTCTATGCCTTTGTTTTCCCCAAAATACCAATTGTGAAGTACTACCGTTCAAAAGCAGCATCTGAAGGATCCAAAACTGTTTCAGCTGACCTTGCAGCTGGTGGCATAGAAACATTATCTGAAGAAGTAATAGCCTTTTATTACTTTCCATTGTGCTACACAAATTTCTTATTTTTCAAGATTGAACTTAATGCAAATTCCCCCCCAGGTTGAGGGATATGAAAAACAACCAGAGAGGAAGGGAATCCAGCAATTGTTACTAGAAAACATGGATTATGCACTTGACATGTTCCTAATATATACTCTCACACTATCCATCTTCCCTGGGTTCCTATCAGAAGATACTGGATCACACAGCCTAGGCACATGGTAACTTCATAAACAAGTTCTTCCATCAATTTTCCTCTGCCTTCATAACTAGACATGAACTCAGTATCATCTGACATTTCCAAATACATACTAGGTATGCTCTTGTTTTGATTGCAATGTACAATGTATGTGATCTGATTGGAAGATACATTCCACTAGTGAAGAAGTTGAAGTTGGAGTCCAGGAAGTTGATAACAATAATGATTCTTTGTCGGTTCCTACTTGTTCCAGCATTTTATTTCACTGCAAAGTATGGTGACCAAGGTTGGATGATATTCTTGACATCCTTCTTGGGCTTGTCCAATGGTTACCTTACTGTATGTGTTCTTACATCTGCACCAAAAGGTTACAAGGTGAGTTTTAATTTTAATATTAAAAACAAGTATACATCATACAGACAAGTTGTGAATGTGACACTGCTTTGGAACTTTTGTTGTAGGGTCCTGAACAAAATGCATTGGGGAACTTGTTGGTGTTGTTTCTCCTTGGAGGCATTTTTGCTGGGGTGACACTTGACTGGCTGTGGTTAATAGGAAAAGACTGGTGAAAATCAATGCATAATAAAGTCATGTGAATTTTTCTGATGAAAGGATTAGTTTCGCCTATTCT
>NW_026264851.1:1951904-1961928 GCF_000817695.3 Arachis duranensis
GGTCTTGGAAACAAGTGTTTATAGTTTTATTTATTGTGGTGTAAGGCTAAACTGCATGCAACCTTTTGGGTCATGCGCAATTGTGAATTATCATCAATTTGGGTTTATTAATCTACTTGGGTCTAAGGCTAATGAAAGATGGACAGCTTGATAAGCAAAGGAATTTAGTTTGAGCCCACATCAACAAAAGCTTTGTGAATTTATTTTTAAACGTGGTTCCGTTTATGTATATCTTTTTATTTGATTAATCTGATGGACTTATGGTAACGTTTGAATTGAAGAAACAAAAAGTGTGACATGTGCCTCAATTGACAGTTTAATCCAGAATCAGCCGAGAGAAAGATCCACAAAAAAAAGCAGATAATCACTAAGATTTTACGGAACCACCGTTTACTTAGATTGTACAAAATTCAATGGAAGATAAAGATACTTAACGATATTTTTTTTAAAGATATTTTTTAATAATTAAAATTTAATATATATATATATATAATTAATTAAATTGTATTATTTTTGTTAAATTAGATTAGATAAATTAATTTAATAAAAAATTAATAAATTACGTTTTAAATTAATTTAAATTAATATTTTTTTATAAAAAATAATTATAGTATTTTTATTATAGAAAATGATAAAAATATGTTTATTATATATTTTTTTAATTTTAAAAATCCTAAATTCTAACTCTATAACGACAAGTATTAAATTTTAATGACTACAAATTATCTTTAAACAAAATATTTTACACATCCTTATTCGAGTGATTTCCAAATTCAATATCTTGATCCGTTTATTAAAAATATGAATCTTAGCTTTGTTTTCATCTACCCTTCTCGACCAACATACTCACTAATCAGTTCTATTCTAGGAAGCTGCTCCTCCCTCCCTACAAAAGTACTTTAGGAATATATACTATATAAAAAGACCAACATGGTACAAATCAATTAATTAAGTAATTAACCAAATCATATGATGAACGATATAAATCAAGTATTACTAAATCATCTGTATAAATTTAAATAATTTCTTTGAAATCAAAATTGATAAATAAAAAAGAATATAACTACCATGGGAGCTGAGAAGCAGAAATGTAAAAATTGTATGCATCTCATGGTGTCACAGCACAAGCAGCACGTAGAGACGGAAAAAAAAACGTGAATGAAGATCCAAAATGTACGAGCATAAAAGACAAAAAGTCAGAATGAATCCGCATTGTATGTTTTTTGTCCAATAGCTTCACGGGACGAGAACCTGAAAGCGTTGATTTCAAACTGAGATAATGAGGACGATGGTTACAACAATATTAAGTACGAGTATCCAAAATAGTTTCACGGGGTGATATGAGGCGTGGTCCTTTTCTAGTTGGAGGGAATCAACGGCCAAGGGCATGTTTTCCTGATCAGGGCTGCATTTTGATTGGTGCGGATGAGCACTGTACATGATGGCGCGCAACACCGCAGACACCGTTGGTATGTATGCGGTTTTGTTCTTCCTCAGCAGCCACGTCAGACCCATTAGCTGGCAGTCTCGCTTCAACATCTTCCGCCCCCTCTCATCCTTCTCCTTATTCTTCCCTTTTAACTGCCTCCCAATTACCAAATTAACATTAACATTTCAAATATTTTTATGTCAATATTTAAAAAATATATATATATTTAGAAATGTATAGTGACCTTTTGAAGGGAAGAAAGGCATTTGGTGCAACCAGCGTAGGAAGAGTTTTGGCAATTCTTCTCCAAGTTGACAACAGCAGAGGTAGGGACAAGACCACCACCGTGACTGCTTCCACCGGAAAAGTTAAACGCCGCCGGGCAACTCAACGAGCTTATCCGGTGAAGCCTGATACCGCAGAAGCACGTTATGGCGTCGCAACTCGCGTTTGGTTGCGGAATCAACACGCTCCTGTTCTTCAGTGACTCCTGCAGCGTCTCCACGCACTTCTGAGAGTCGTCGTCCGGCATCATGGGTAGGTCTCCGGCCGAGGCCGGAGGAGGAGAGGGGGGAAGCTCGAGAGCGGACCTGGCGTGAGCGGCGAAGAGCCAGGCGGCGAGAACAGGGCAGCAGCGGCTGCGGTCGAGGGTGTCGCCGGCGCAGGCTTGGTTGACGCCGCCGAAGAGTTCGTCGGAGAGGTCGAGGTGGCAGATTTGGGTGTCAGGTTGAAGGGGGAATGAAGGGACGGTGGTGGAGGAAGCGAGAAGCGGTAGTGAAGAAGTGATGAAGAAGAGAATGATGGGAGTGAATGATTGCATCTTTTTAGTGTGTTTGAGTGAAACTGTGAAAGTGGTTCTTCTTTGGTGAGAGTAGTAACTTAGTAGGGCTGTAGGGACATAATAATATTATGATAGTAAGACCTATGGAAAAGTCTCTCACAAAATTTGGCTGCTTCTCTCCAGATATTTGGATTATCTTCCTTTATTCTTCTAACAATCAATTGAATAAGAAATTCGTTTTCAACTTTAGTTAATTTTAATACATACACTACGATGATCAATAACACTGTCAGATTTTTTTTTATAATAAAATAACAAAAATTATTACTTCCCCAAACATCATTTTTTAATTTAATTTTTTAGATACGATTTTTTTTTTTACATTTAAACCCAACAAATTTTATAAAAATTGGCAAATTCACCTAATCCTCTGGCAAAGTCTATAAATTTTATAGAGTTCATCTAACCACGCGAACTCTGTATAAAAATTTTTTTTGAAACACGCATTTTTAATCCATATCATTGTCTAGAAGAAGCTATGTTTGTTATCCGTGTATTTTTGTGTACTTCTATGTACTGTTGGTAGATCTATATACTATTTTCTAGACAATGATATAGATTAAAAGTGTGTGCTTCATAAAGCTTTATATAGAGTTCGTTGGGGTTAGGCAAACTCTATAAATTTAGAGTAAATGCCTTTTCTGGTCCCTAACGATTTGTTCCGATGGACTTCCCACCTCCTAAGAAATCTAAATACTCAAATCGATCCCTATCTATTATGATATCTGTACGTTCCAGTCCTGCAACCGGTTTCGAACAGGTCACTGGCTGATGTGTCAGTAACTTGTCCACGTGGGTTTTTCTCCTTCATAATTGGGACAAATTGCCCCCTTAACCTTTGTTAAAATGTTGTGTTTCATTATGAGCAGTTATCTCCTGGGTGTTCATAGTTATTTAGGGTTTTTTCTTTATTCTTCATTGTCTTCAATTGTGTGTAGAGTGAAGATAAGGACTTTTCTCCTGAAGAACAATATGGCTATGAAAGTCAGAGACTCTTTTTCACGAACCGTGGAGGAAAGCAATGAAGCTAGGAAGAATTTGTGCTGGAGTCCGACTCTGGGTTCCACTGAGAGTATAGGAGAAAAGGCAAACCAAGGCGAGAAAAGATTTGTAGCACCCAGATGTTATTGTGGCATATATGCAATATTGTTTCAATCTAGCACTGCAGAAAATCCGAACTGACTTTTTTTTTGTTGCTCTTATTTTAAGGTAATCATTTTTCAATTTTAGTTTTGTTTCAAAATTCGTTGCCATTACCATGGAGTGTTATTTGTTGCAGACCGCAGCTCCACATTGCAAATACTTTGCTTGGCTTGATGAATATGTTGAGTCATATTCACATAAAGCTTATGCCAATCAGAATGGTGTGGTTGAAAGTTTGAAGACGATGAAAGATTGGAGGCACTGGAAGTAATGATGGCAAAGCAGAAAATTGAAAAAACATTTGGAAACGCAACACTAAATGCAGAACCTTAACCACTTTTTTAATTGGAATTGCAGTTACACTTATAATTTCATCAATTTGCAATGGGTTAATTGAAAAAAATGTGAATTTGATTTAGTGTGCAAAGTTATGTAAATAGAAGACAACTACTTAATAAATTATCGTTGAAATTCATAGCTTGTATGAAGACAACAACTGATGTTATGATTATTTACTCTAATTCAGTGATACTTAATTTATTTTATTTCATGTAGTTATTAGAATTTAAAATAGTGTATTGAGATATTATCATATTGTATTATTATGAGTTTGTGAAATACATGTCTATGAAAATAACAATGTAAATAAATATTCAAATCTGTGAGACATTTGGAATTGCACTCCAATTCCTGAGAGTTTCATAAAAGTTGAAACCAACATATAAAGTGATTAAGTGATTCACAAACCAAAGCATGAGTGTTTTACAAAAGGTTCACTCCAAAATATGAACAGCTCCAGAGTTTCACTCATAAGATCATGTGTGTTTTTTCAACTTGATACTAAAACAAAAACAAAAAAAAATTGACTGTATCTCTAAATCAACTTTGAGTATTATGTAGACTTCAAATCAGAACCTAATCATAACATCAACACTATAACCAAAATAACTAAGATAGAGTCTCCCCCTAAACCAAAGTTCTATATTCCCTAAACAACATAATATCCATATAGCAAGTTTGATTACTGTTTTTTTGGTGGAGGCTTCATTTCTGGAGTTGGAATGAACTTGAATAACCTTGATGAGGTCCCAGTGCTAGCTGCTGCCAAAGTTTCATTGGAGATTGCATGAGAGATTCTCTCTAAGCGTTGTCCTTCTGGTTGGACTTGTACATTGTGAGGAGGTTCGTTGGGTTGCATTGGAGGACCTGGGGGCCTTTTGACACTCTGTTTGGGCCTAAACTTTGGAGCTGCAGAATGGGGCTGAGCCTTTGATGACTGAGTTGTGGCCTGATTCATTGGAGTAGTTTGATCAATTCCTGGAACCTGGTAAAACAATAGTGAATCACATTTGGGCTCCAAAACTACATCTTTTGTGTTTAAAAAAAAAAGTTAAGAACTATGGTGTGTCTATTTACCTCTGCAGTTGGGGCATTTTGTGAAATGTTTATCTCATCTGGCTCTACATGTGGCCTCTTTGGCATTTTTTCTTGTTTTTTCTAGCCGTATCCTGTATGACAGAAACATGTTTCGCAGCCACATATGTTTTCAAATATTAACTCATTGTGAATACTCAAAGACACAACCCAAAATGTATACGAGTTACAAAATACTTGTCTAAAGAAAAAAACTTACAAGAGGGTCCAGGTTAATAGGTTCAGGTTCTTCAACATGTATGTTATTTACACCACCATCAATACCAGCCACATTCCCTATAGGGGGAGGGGCAGGAGCTACATTTTCAGTCATTACAACCAAAGCTTTGCTAGCCGCTTTTGCCTTCTTCCTTTTTGGTTGCCAGTCGGGTTTAGCTGGTGCTCCCTTGCATGTTTTATAATAATGCTCCTTCTCCCCGCATTTGCTACACGTTACCTGAAAAGTTCTTCTCACTTTGTCCCCTTCACTGGAGGGGGAGGGGGTGCACCGGATTCAGTCCTGCATTTCTTTGGACGACCAACTGGTCTTACTATCCTGGGGGGTTGTGGCTTTGGATGGTCTGTCTTCTCCCAAAATTCTTCGCTGTTCACTGGATTTACACACAAGTCATATGTTTTCCTCACAGCATCTATAGTGAGATAAGGGCTCAAAAAGTCTTCGACAGCCTTAATTCTCAACTTAGAGATAACAGCAACTACGTGGACACATGGCATCCCTATACAACAGCAACAAAAACATGAATATGATGCGCTAAAAATTGTGAAAATAACAAGACAAGAATTATAATTAATGTTTACCTGTCAACTGCCATGCATTGCAAGTGCATGTATGTTGTTGGAGATTGACGCCCAATTTGTGTTTTCCCTAGTAACTTCAAATAGAACCCTGTCATTATCTCCGCTCCATTGTGCATTCCATTTATGACTCTGTGGTTTAATGTGCCTGTCAAGTCTCCACTGCTGCGCTGGTGCCAGTTTTCCAGTGCACCTCCCTAGAATCCTCTTGTGCTTGGCTATCTTTTTCATTATTGTACACCTTATCTCTTCACACATTGTTAGAATCGGCTTCTCCCTAGCCTCAACTATCATAGAATTCCAAACCTCACACATGTTATTGGTGAGGCCGTCATTCTTCGGACCATAACTTAAATATGCCTTGCACCAAACTGCTGGGTCAAATTGATTCATATACTCCCATCCTCCGCGACACTCACTTTTAAACTTCTCTATTGATGCTTTGAACTGCACCTGAGTAGTGCACTTGGCAGCATACCATAACAGTCCATTTACCTGCTTGTTATTGAATTTTTGTTGAAGATTCTTCCAAATGTGCAATACACAATTTTTATAGTGTGCATAGGGCATGACTTCCTTTGCTGCACGCATAAGTCCCTGCAAGTTTGGTTTAAAAACCAAATATAAGTCATTTATAATTGCTACAGACATCTAATTATAAACCAATTACTGGCAATAGAAGTCACTGGTATAAACCAATTATAAGTCATAAACTAATTACAAGTCAATTATATTGTGCAAAATTGCATTTATAAAACTAAAAATGGCATGTCAATTATAATTGTTACAAACATCTAATTATAATCCAACATGTGCAATAGAAGTCTATAGCCATAAACTAATTATAAGTCAATTATAATGTGCAGAATTGCATTTATAAAACTGAAAATGGCATGCCAATTATAACTGTTACAAACATCTAATTATAATCCAACATGTGCAACAGAAGTATATATCTAATAAGACAATTATCTTGTGCAGACTTGTATTTATAAAACAATATCTAATAATCTAAACAATATCTACACTATAATCCAACTATACTCTGCAGAATTATAAACAATATTAGAATAGGTTGGCAAATGTTGTTACTTTCTGTTGGTCGGACATGAGATTCCATCCGCGCACTTGATGGTCTCCCAAATCATCCTGAAGCCGAGTTAAGAACCACATTCAGTTCTCTGTGTTTTCTGCTCTTGTAACAGCATATACAATAACAAATACATGGTTGTTAGCATCAAGTGACATTGCAGTTAGGAGTTGGCCTCCATAATATCCTTTTAAAAAGCATCCATCTAGGCCTATTAGTGGTCTACAACCCTTAACAAACCCATTTCTGCACTCTATCTAAGCATATGTAAATTTTGTCAAACAGCGGTAGAGATTGCGAAATTGGGTCAACACACATGTCAGTCATGTTGCCTGGGTTACTCCTGTGCAACTCTTGTAAATAATCCCACAACTTCTCATATTGTGACTTGTCATTCCCAACAACAATTTCCCTAGTTGCTTTCAAAGCCCTTTGGATCATTTTTGGATGGACCTGAACATTGTAGTCCTGTTTCATATGCTCCGTTGCTTCCCTCGGTATCAGCTTAGGCTGTGTTGCCAACATTTTTTTCAGCTTATCTGTGACCTATGCCCTATCGGCCAAGTTGCTTCCACAATCCCTTCCACAAGTATGCTTGTTGTGAAATGTTTTTATCTCAAATGCCATTATTTTTGAGTTCCTTGCCACATATATCAACCATGGGCAATTCTCCTCCGCACATCTAACCCTGACCCTCTCCTTCTCATTCTTGATGTACATGCAATCTCTTCCATCCCAGACAAATACATCCTTCAAGGCCTTCTTAAATCTCTCCATACTCAAAAATTGCATTCCAAGCTCAAACTGAACCTCTCCATAGTCATTTTCTTCATTGAAATCAAGTCCGTGCATTGTCCTCTCATCCTCAGAAGATACTGGATTATGACACTCTTCAGAAGCATATTTATAGTTGTAGTCATCACTGTCACTCTTCTCATTAACTACTGCTGGACCTCCTAGTTCATCTTCTACTAGCCCTCCCATATCTGTTTCTACTGGCCCTTGGGTAGAACCCAACCCACTAGGAGGTGTCTCAATTCGATTTTCTTTACTAGATTCACCGTATAGCACATGTCTCTTCCTCCTCCTCCCAGTATACCTCTTTGATGATTTCTTACCATTTTTCTTAGGTGACACTTTCTTCTTGTTTGATGGAGACACTGATGCTTTTTTTTATTTTTTTCCATGTCTTTTTGGTGACTCAATATCACTACTATCAGTCTCATAACCAGGAGGAGGAGGCTTGTAGGCCTTATCCTTGGCACTATCGTATCCATCATCCAATGAGGATTCCTCTATGACCAAAACGGGCTCTTCCTCTGGTTCTGGCTCTAGTTTGATTGCCATTGGTTGACTTACCGGGTGCTCAAAGTAGATGTAGAACTCATTTCTATCTGGACAACTTAGGGTGACTTTACACATGTCATTAATATCCTGGTCACCCTTAAGGATATGAAGCCCAAACTCCAGGTTTCTTGTTGCTGGATCAAGCCAGTAAATTTTTTTGTATTCTAGATAACCTAATCCCCTGAAGAGTTCTTCAAAGTCCTTCTTGTTGACAAAATCAACATCCATGGGTGAAAATTTCTCAATCTTTCCATCTACATATCGTAACACTCCATTTGGATCTTTCTTGAGTATCCCACCATGATGAAAAAAAGGATAACAAACACAAACATCTGTAAAAATTCAAACTATAACTCAGTAACAGAGCTAAACTTCAAACTTAATCAATAGCAAATAGACTAAAATGTCTATCAGTTAAGAATTCATAACTGATCAATAAACAGAAAGGTAGAAACTTTCAAAGTTAATATCACTATTATAGTTTCGCAACAATCCTAACTCATCAAACAAAGCTAGTGCTTCACCCCATCCACCCATAATCACCATGCAGAGGAGAACTGAGTTATCAAAGCTAATTTCACTCCTACTATCTTATACACTCCTAAACTTGACTACAGTGAAAGATAAAGTAAGTAGAAGAGAACGAAAGATTTCTTACCGTTTCAAAGAAACTTGTCAAATGCAGTCAATGTCTTCCCACACAGTGGTGCAGTACGATCGCACGTCCTCAACGTAATGCTCTTTTGGAGGGAAGGAGAAAGGGTTCAGAATTAGGGCCAAATGTAAATGAAAAGGGAGAGGAAGGTGTTTTATGGAATAACGCTCTTGTTGAAACGCAACGTTTCAACAAAGGTTAAGGGGGCGATTTGTCCCAATTATGAAGGAGAGAAACCCATGTGGACAAGTTACTGACACATCAGCCAGTGACCTGCTCGGAACCGGTTGTAGGAACTGGAACGTACAAATATCATAATAGATAGGGATCGATTTAGGTATTTAGATTTCTTAGGGGGTGGAAAGTCCATCGGATAAATCGTTAGGGACCGGAAAGGGTATTTACTCTAAAATTTATAGAGTTTGCCGAGGTTAGGCGAACTTGCCAATTTTTATAGAGTTTGTCGGGTCAGGCGAACTTACTTAAATGCCAAAAAAAATCATATTTAAAGAATTAAAGTCAAAAAATTATATTTGGAGAAATAATAATTTCTTTTATTTTTTATTAGAAAAAACCCTCCAAATTAGTGAAAGATGTATGTATTTGCCTTCTGTCAAATGGGTGGTGGGTTTTCACATTTTACCCTCATCAAAATCAGGTTAGTAAAAATGATTAAAAGATATATATTTTTTAAGGTTAAATATATTCTTTTTATATAAATTTTGTTAAAAATTTTAAAAATATTTTTAAATTTTAATTTATTTTAATTTTATTTGATTTATATCAAATATATCTTAATAATTAAAATTTAAAAAAGTTTTAATTAGGATTAATTTAGCGACAAATTTATAAAAATAATCTTTAACATAATTTAATAGCTCTTAGTTGTCAAGCGTATTACTGGATATTAGTCCTAAATTTTTTTAAAATAAAACTTAGTTGCAGGAATACATTTAATGTAAATTAAAAATTTTTAAAATAAAATAAAATTTAGCAATATTTTTAAAATATTTACGGGTTTGATCTCGTTCTTTATTAGAAAAGAGCCTTTTCCATCTATTTAACTCCTTGGTTCATAAAGAAATTAAAACCAAATAATATGATACAGGGCTTCTGATAATTTCAATTGAAGATTATGAAAAAAAATATGTATTATTTTGTGCATTAAAAAATATATAGTTTTTACTACTATTTTGTGTATTAAAAAGATATAGTTTTTGCTACCTAAACATGATATATTATTTTGTATATACACAAAATCAAAATTAATTCATATAGCCAACTATATAT
>NW_026264851.1:1962381-1975999 GCF_000817695.3 Arachis duranensis
ATTTAATCATATATTTTTTGAAAAAAATATTTTATTAATTTTAATATTTTTTGTACAGAAGTAACTTAATTATAAAATAAAAATTAGAACAAGAATCTAATTAAAAAAATATCAAAATCTAGTTGTAAATTTGATAAAATTAATAAAAACTAATGAAATAATTAAATCTATAAATAAAAAATTCAATATATGACAAATATTATAATACAATTCATAAAAATAAGAAAAAATAATAACATGTCCTGTTTGTGTATTATATTGACAAATTAATTACATCACATATAAACAGCGATGAATCATCACAGACCAAGGAGAGACAACTGCCCAAAAGAATTTGATGCCATTCATATGTATATAGATTGAATTTTTATAGTGGTCTCTTTGATTTATAACTTTTATTAATCTAATTCTCTATATTTTAGTTACATTATAGTAATTTTTTAGATTGAATTTTGGGTATTATAATCATTTTTAAATTTTTGTTGGCATTGACTTGATAAAGGTAGAAATATTCTGACACTTTTTTATCACATTAGATTAGTTAATTAGATAATCTCTAGAGCCTTAAATTATCCATGTGTTTGTTGAATTTATGATATTTGGAGTTCGATTTCACTTAATTCAAAAATTATTATAATGTAACTAGAACATAAAAAATTAAATTTAAAAAATAGTAAATCCAAGAGATCATTATGAAAATTTAAACACTTATCTATATTTTGTCTTTTCAATAATATATATTTGTTGCCTCCAAATTTTTTTTGTTATTTTCAATACTTTGGTTATACATTGGAAAAAGAAATATACACAGTGCATGTTCGGAGTTAATACATACATCTTGGTTTAAATTTCTTTCTTATGAAAATAGAAGTTGATAGCATGTAAAACGTCTATGTGCTTCGGCTTCTTCTAGAATTCATACAAACGGCAATATAAACTGAACCATACTACCATAGAAACCAACTTTATAAATTTCATCTTTATTTACACTGATAAAATAATACGAATTGGACTCTTATTTCTACCTCTATCATCCCAATATTTTGATAATTTGTTCCCCTAAAACACTCGCATTATCAATGCATGGTTGATTGATGATATTGCGAAGATATATTAGCTACTCATAAATGGATGAATCACACTAACGACATACGCGGATACGAGGATTCGGAGTTAAGAGCACAGTATAATTAGATATTCTTTAAATATTATTTTTTAATTAATTTTTTAAAAGAGAATGTTAAACGTGATAACTCGATCCGTTGATCCGTCAATTTATCATAAAGCAAAACGAGATAACATTTTAAATCCACTTTATTTGGTAGAGCAGACTAATCCATCTCATATTTAGTTAGATTTTCATAGAATAAAATAGAATAAAAAGAAAAAGAGGACTACTCACTTTATCACCTCTACATTTAAGTTACTTCTATTTTCTACGAGTATATGAAGTAATTATGAAAAGCTTCAAGAAATTTAAGTTGTAAATTGTCTGTTTGTTGTCTTTATATTGAAACAAAGTTTAATTTGGGGTTGAAATAATTATTCCTCCAACTAATGGTGGAGCAAGATTGTTGATAGTTTTCTTTGATAATAAATTGTATTATATAAATTTTTATCAAAAATATTATTTATATATTAAAATTAATCATTATATATTTGTGTATAAATAATTTTTTTAATTTATTTTTAATATATATTTTATATTATGATATGTATTTTATATTAATAGTTAATTTTAATATATACGTAGTATAGTTGATAATTTATAACATTCCCCTTATACAAGATTCCGTTACCATCTAATATACCTTTTTTCTCCTTTATTAGGTGAGAAAAGTTTAACTTAGAAATTGACTCATAAAAAGAAAGTGATTATTATGAAAATTGCAAAGATACAATAATAATAACTATTATTCTATTATATTATATACATAATTAGTAACTAGCTAGGGAAAATCTATGGGGAAAAAAAACTAGAGATTGTAAAAAAGAGAAGCTGTTTATAAAATAAAGACATTTGTTATCAACACAGGTATTGACAACTGGAAATTGAAGAAAACAAAGAAGTAAAATAAAAACCAAAGTACAAATTCTGTATGGTCCAAAATCAAATATTACAACAAAAGGAAAAAGAAAATTGCAAACTACTTTAAAGTAGATATATATTTACAAGAAGTCATTAATATCAAGACTCTCTGGAATCTCTAATTTGAAAACCTCACTGCAATAGGTGTCCCTCTCTTCCTGTTCTATGTTGCTGCTATTCACATAAGTTGATGATGAAGTCAAAGGCGTTGTTGTTGGGGTCGAAAGAGGCGTTGACATAACCGATTCATACCCCATGTTTTGATCACTACTACCATTGTTTATGTACTGTAACAATTCATTCTCTAACAAATCA
The DNA here is from genome assembly GCF_000817695.3 of Arachis duranensis. Lineage (NCBI taxonomy): Eukaryota > Viridiplantae > Streptophyta > Magnoliopsida > Fabales > Fabaceae > Arachis > Arachis duranensis. Next base: position 1,964,786 of record NW_026264851.1, read on the forward strand.
ACTTGGTTTTGCTGAGACACATTCAAATTCTCCCCAAGATATGAAGAAGGAGTAGTAGCAAATGAATTATTACTCACCAAGTCAATCACATTGGTGGTTTGATTTGGTATCTGAAACTGATGATTCAGTAGTTGTTGAGAATCGGAATTCGCCCCAGCATTGATCAGTTGTGGTAGATTCTGTGTCTGATGAGATAATAGGGATGCAGTGGCTACAAGCTTCAGCAATTCAGGGTTGACCAACAAGCCTTGCAGATTCAGAATTGATGAGGGGTTCCCTAAAGCTGATCTTAATACAGAGGACATGTCCAGTAGATCAAGTCGCGGCGCATGAGTAACCGGATCAATCCCCATTCTTAGCAGCCTTTTCCTTATGTGTGTGTTCCAGTAGTTCTTTATCTCATTGTCCGTTCTTCCTGGCAATCGCGCAGCTATAGCGGACCACCTAAACGCAGAAACATTATTACTGTCTGCTATATTTGACTAAACTGTTTAACATAATACGCGTTCTGAGGCTTACTTGTTCCCCATGAAGCTGTGAAGCTGAATGATGGTTTCTTCTTCTTCAAAGGAGAATCTTCCTCTCTTGATATCAGGTCTTAGGTAATTTGTCCATCTAAGGCGGCAACTCTTGCCACATCTTTGCAGACCTATGATTATGATTTTTTTTTAATCTACATGAATTAATAAATATATAGGAGAAAAGAAAGTGAGATAAAAGAATATTATAATAAATAAACTTACCGGCATTCTTGGGGAGGGATCTCCAGTTTCCAGGTCCATGTTTCTGGATGTAGTGGACAAGCTTGAGATCTTCCTCTGGTGTCCATGGACCTTTCTTGAGTCCATTATTCTTGTCACAACAAGGTACTCTTCCCATTGTGGTAGCTAACAAGCACAAGAATATTAATTTAGTATTTCAAAAGGGTATGTAGGGTGTGTGGAATAATGAAGATTCTACTGAAAAGGAAAACTTGGCTATGTGTTTTTATAGCACAAGAGGAAAAAGCAGGGGTTTCTTTTATGTTTGAAGTCAACATGATTTGGCGCCGCCCTACTGCCACGTACTCTCTAGTCTCTATACATTCATTTTGCATTTCTACGTATACGCTATATCCATACGTATATGCATATATTCAGTGGCTAACTAATTTTTCAAAGTCATTAATTTAACTCATCAAATACTCTACTAATGATGACAAAATATATGCACTGGCTAATTAATTCGATCTTATCTTGTAATTTTACCGTATTAATTAGTAACTGGTAAATATTTTTGTAACTGTTAAAAAGGGTAAAGACGTACATATACTAATACTTATAGAATAATTGAAATAAAATCTACCTAAAGTAGTTTGTTCATTATATTAGTAATTAGTTAATCAAGAATATTACACTTACACTAAAATAAGTCATTAGTATAAAATATATGTTAGAATATAAATGTACATTAAAAAATAAATTAAACTATACATATATTTATAGACAAATATATTAGTGTCTAATTTTAACAGCTAATTTTGATGTATAAATAATATTTTTGTTAATGAATAGTATATATATACGAATGTAAATTTGAACAATCAATATTGGTTGTATATAAAACAAGGAATGAAGACAAGGGATGGAGCTGACTCTTCTTGCATGGTGAGAAAGTTTTGAGTTTGACCTTGGTTTTAGTCTTTTAGATTCATCCTGTGCTGCAATGGACGGTAAGGTTGTTAAGTTCCCTTATCAACATTGGAGAAAATGTGTTTTTCTGTTACATAACTTACTACTTGGTTTTAGTAGGGTTTCATTTTTCACCCTTCTGAGCTTTCATTTTGAATTTCTCTACACGCTAATGTCACGACTTATAAGTTGTAAGGTTCTAACTTATCCTATACATTACCGTTACCTCTTCTTTGATTGCCAAGTTTTTACATTACACCAGTCGGTCACTCAAGATAGGAAACTTCTTAAATAGGTATCATATGTGCATTAAAGTATCAATTTCAATCATAATAGATAAATGTTTATATGATTTAAATCTATGCTATCAAATTATTTTATTAATTGCATAATAATATACCAAGTCTAATAGGTTGTATCATAGTATCATTCATTCTTGAATAGATTTGAAATTTTACCCTTTTCTTTTTTTTTTCATAGGCCAAATCATTGACATATAATCTATAAACATATGGTTTTGGATCCTAATGATATCCTGATCGCGATCGGAGCACATTAACTTATTTGGTGTTCAAATAAGAATTATATTTTTGTTCTGCGATTTATAAATTTATCATCTCATTTCGTTTTATGCATATTTTATAGCTTATGCGTGTTTCTGTTACTACATTAATAAAAATAACGATTATATATACACTAAAATTTAATATTAGAATTAATTATTAATATAAAATATATATTAAAATATAAAATATACATTAAAAATAAATTAAACAATACATATATTTATATACAAATACATATATAGTAACTAATTTTGATAGCTAAATTTAATATACGAATTTTATTTTTGTAAAAATAAATATTTTCTACCTCAATTATTTAAAAAGTTATTTAAATAATAAATTGTTAACTGATAGTGTAAAAGTGAGTCATATTAAATAGCGGACAGTTTTATAGGCAATTTAAAAAAAATAAAAATATTAACTAACTAAAAATATTTTATATTCCTTTTCTTGTCAAAAAAACAAGTACGAGTAAAAATATATTATTAACTACATATTAATAACTTAAAAAGCTTTTGATTACTCTAATTTTTTTAAAAAAACTTTTACATTATTAATATAATAAAATTAAATTCATAAAAAATATCATAATTATTATAGTTAATATTAAAAATATAAAAAGCCCGCGGTGTTTTAGAAATTATTAAAACTTCTTTTTTTTTTCAAACAAATCATTGGGTTGATAACTAAATGATGTGTCACTACTTATACAAATGTCGAGGAATGTGTGGCCAATATTTCTTGGAAGAGAGCTTGTTAGCGAGACAGGTGTCTTTCTGATTCCAAAGAGTGAAGTCAACGCTTCTATAAACTGTTGACATCTGTGTTGTGCGGTTTGCAACAAGCAAGGTGAAGATTATTGATCCATGATGAGTTTGTGCTTCGCGACCACACATTCAAAAGAGCCATTTGAAAATCAGGTGCAAAAATCCATCAACCTTTCATCTAACTTAATGTGGGATTTGCAAGTCAAATGCTATGTGTTAGTTTCATTATTTTCTTCTCACTTTTTTCTTTTTCTTTATTTTTCTTCCCAAAAAAGATAGACGAGATTATTATATTAACAGTCGGAGATCTCATACGATCTATTAATTGCTTGCTCATTGTGAAGTCCTTATGATGTGCTTCATTACTGGAGAAATGGTGGCTTCTTTTTGCCCTTGCTTGCACAGAATAATAATCTATATAGAACAGCCATTATTATTGATTATCTGTTCTCATGTTGAACAATGCATAATAGCGTCACGTATAAACGAAAAAAATATAAATTTTTTAATTTAATAAGATCGTCCATAAGTGATAATTATTGGTACTGTACATAATATCATATGCTCCGTTTAAGTAACTTGAAATTCTAAATGCAAATTTGTTTTAATAATGAGTCTTCTATTATTGCATTCCTTATACTATATTTTAAACAGAAAGAGCTCTTTTCCCCTTTAACTAATCACTTTTTCCTCCTTAAAAATAATCCTAAATTCAGGCTTTGCAAAGGCTTTAACTTGAGCCATACATATTATTATTAGTAGCAATTATTAGAGCAATAATTATTTATCACACAGAGTCTTTTGAGTTTGCATGAATTTTTATATAATTTTTTGTTTATGTTTTATGCTGAATTATTTTTAGGATTCAATAAAGATCAAATTTTAAATTTTTCGATTATAAAAACTGCACTTCTTCCGAAATTTAAAAGATATACATAAATAATTATATATTTATATATCTCTAACAGATTTTTTTATTAGTTTAAATTTTTTGGATTACGTAATTTTATAACATTGTAAGCTTCTATGATTTAATAAAATTCAATATTGATTTTCCAAAAAAATTTCAACATAATTACATGAAGCAAATTAGAAAAAAATATTTATGCACAAGATTTAAACCCAAAGAGGTTTTTATTAGGCGAGTTCATTTGTTTTTCTTGTTATAAACTTAATTACAGGATTAGTTTGAGAGATAATCTATCTGTGTCCCAAAAAGAGCTGAAATAACCACACATAGCTTATAAAATAGAGTAGTCATAATAACAAAGTGTTATAGCTCATAGACAGGGTATATAGTATATACTATATAGACCTCGCAACAATACGCCTTCGCTGGAGTTTGTAACTAACATATTACATTGAATTCTGTACACACAATACGCCACTGCTGAACTTAATTTATATTTGTATACATATTTAAAATAAATAAATAAATAAAATAATTATGTCCTTGTTGATGTAATAGAAAACGTAGCATATATATAGTTTACTCTATTTTACACTTAGTTGTATCATTTAGCAATCAGAAAGATTGATATCTTGCATTCTCTAAACATTATAATATATAATAAGCAAATTATTATATATGCATGTTTCCGATCCCTTTGTGTTTCCAACATGTGGTTATCAACCGTATCTATATCTATACCGAAGAATCCGAAATCTGAGTGAGCGTGTGTGGGCTAGAAAACAATCATGCGTCACCATTATACCTATATATATGTTTTAAATTTGTGCCCTTATAGTTGTTTTAATCACATATATATATGATCACGTAACACCTTGACATGTCATAAAATTAGATGTTTTTGGTGGCGAATGCATATGGTTTATGCCTTATACCTAAAATAGTAGTGTGATAATTCATTGAACAATAGGTGTGTTTATAATGTGAATGTTGTGTGATATATTCAAAACCCCAACAAACTTTGAATTTAATTTGGTTAATATATATTTTGGCGTTGTGTTGGTGGTGTTGGGTGGTGTATGTGGTGCATGGTAAAGGTACCACGTAGAGGAGGATCACGTTGCTCTCTAGAGGTTCACAACATTTTTTTAGTTACGGGTGGGAGCTTTAAAGATACGATGACGCACTTATTTTACTAATTGGGAATTATTCGGAACTTAATTAACAGAGATTATTGAAGCCTTGTTGCCACAACAACTGCACACGTGTTCTGTATTCTTTTTTCTTTTTTGGTAAAAAAATAGACCGAACCTGTTGCTCAAAATAACAGTTTTATTTGATCAATTGGGCTTTCAAGCAATGACCCAAAAAATAAAAGCTAGATATGTGCTGGCCCACTACAGCTTTCTTCATTTTATTATTCTTTTTTATATTGAATTATTTCAGTTAAATTTTTAATAGAGCAACTCTAAACCCTAAATCCTAAATCCTAAATCTCTAAACTTTTCCTTTTTAATAATCATCTTTAACTAATTAGCTTGTCTTTAAGCAAAGACTTGAAGTCCTTGTTGAAGCTTATGTTGAAAACACTGAAATTCAGCTTTTGTAAACACCATCCCAAACTCAATCCCTCCTTTTTCAGTGTCACCAGTGTCCGCAATTGACATAACTCTGAAGGAATGCAGCATTTCCACTTTAACAGGCCTTCCAAACCCAAAATCAGTGTCATACACACCGAACTTGTGGGACCCAGCCACAAGCAACCCACTATTCCCCAACACAAACAACTTGATAAACGTTGACTTCCAATTCTCCGCACCCCTAAACGGCTCCTCCTTCATGTCGTTTACAGCCTTGTCAATAACCCTTGCCGCATTCACAAACCCACCTTCCCCTTTCAGCTCCTTCCTCTTCAGCCTTGCATGGCATCTCGTTATGCAGTTTCCGAAGTAATTCTCCGCAATCGGATACTCTAGACGCTCTCTAACATCAGCTGCGAAACGAATACAATCCTCTTTCGCATCATTCTCTTCTTCTTCCTCTTCATCTCTGTGTTTTGTTTTAACCAGGGTACTCCATAAAAAAGCACATGTCACAACGAAAGATGATAAATATTGCGGCGCTTCGCTTCTATTGCTTTTCTTTAACTCATTCAGCGCAAACCTTTTCATTCCCTCCATCTCTTTTCTACCAAATACGATTGTCGCTTTAACGTACTCCTCTTCCTCTTCTGCTCGAAGACTTCCTGTTTGACTTTGACTAACAACTTTGTCCTTGAAACTTTGCCTCTCGCGGAAATAATCATTCAAGAAAATGGACTCCAGTCCCTTCGGATCCTTCAACACTCCCCTATCATCAATTATTCAAAAAAGATCATATAATGCTATATATGTATAATATTAAATTTGAAGTTAAACAATTTTATCCTAATGTAAAGTCGAATTAATATAACTAAAAGGACCTAAGTTTCCGATTGCTACCTATCGAAGCATGGCGGTGGTGGTAGGTACTTGTCTAGAAGCGTTGATTCAACTTCTTCACCGTTTCTTATTATTGTTCCACAAAGAGAAGACCAAGATTTCATGAATTGACCACAAGACCTATCGTCCATGACGTGACAATAATTTATGGCAATGCAAACGCCACGGTTTGCGAAAACCGTGGCTTTCAAGGCCAAAATTGGAAACACGAGTGTGTCATCGTCACCACTATCATGATCATGATGCATGGCTTTGCCTACCAGATTGGGAGCCAAGGTACGCAAATCATTGATGCTTTTCGGGTTGTTGCTTGCTAAAAGGTTGAAATCCAAGGAAGACTCGACGACGGTGAAGGCCACGGAGTCTTCATTTGTGCATTGAATGAAGGGCTTGTGTGGCGGTGGTGGACAAAGGAGGTTACCGGCAAGAGGGAAGAAACTTTGGAGGGTGAGTGAGAGAGAACGCTTGAGATATGGAAGGGTAGTTTGGTAAAAATGGTTGGTGGAAAAAGGGTATCTGTAGAAGAATAAGCGTTTGACATAGATTGGACCAGCTAAAGGTATGTCAAGGAATGTGAGGGGAAAAGACTTATTGTTGATTTTGGCATCATTTTCAATTGATGCGACTACACCAACTTGAAATTGATGCTCAACTAGCTTATTAATATTATCGCTAGAATTTTCCATTTGTGCCATTTTTAATTGGTTCAAATTTAAAGGTAAGCTATTGATATGATGCGAAGCAACGATGTTGAAGAGGGTATATATATATATACACACACATTTACTTATATACTGCACGGCAATATCTTGCTTGCTTTCGTGCTTGATCAATTCCAAGTTCAAAGCTGACGTTAGTTAGTGGAACGTAATGTTTCATTTTGCGGTGACGAATATGAACATGGAATACTTATTTAACTGTAAAATATTATTTTCCTTTATTTTATCAACCTATGCTATACGAAACCCAATTTATGATTCTTTTACACACTAGACAAGAAAGAGAAAAGAAACTCAGAAAAATGTGACATTGAGTAGTCTATAAGTGATGAGCGACTCTATTCTATTCTTCTCTATTATTTATTATATATTATTAAAACCAATTTTAATTTCTTCCATTAATAGTATAACTAACGTAATATATTTTTAAAAGATCTTTTATTTATTTTATTTAATTCATTTAAATATATTAATTAATTATTTAATTTTATTAAAATAAATATTAAATTATTCATATTTTGTTTGACCATATTAACTATAACTAATCAATTACATTAATGATTTGATTTAACTAGAATAAATTTTATACTAATGAAAATTATTGTACCTCTTTTTCTTCCTCCTTTTAACTTATCTCTCTTTTTATAGAAATCATGAGTAATTATTATATATAATGTTACTTATACATAAAGAATAAGTGTAAATTATATCCTATATTTTTTTAGTAAAATTTTTATTATCTATCTTAAAATAGAAAAAAAACATTATAAATTATCTTGAACTAACAAATCTGTTATCATTGTGAACAACTATAGAATTTTGAAAAAAAATTATAATTATTTAATGATTACTTCATTTAGTTTAACATATTAGTTCTTTTAGTCGAATATTACCTTAGATTTTTATTGGACTCAAATATTTCAATAAAAGACATCTAAAAGGGTGCAACTCTTCTTAATTAAAGAACGAATAAATTTATATGTTTATTACAATCTCTAACGCCTTAAACTAAGATAAAGAAATAGATTAAAAAATTAGATAAAAAAATAGCATTTTAAAAGAGTTTAAAAATGATATAGCTTGAATATTAGATAAATTTTTATATGTGTATATTTGGGGCCATTATTTTGTTAAAAAAAGATATTTTTCAATGAAAAATATTTTTTTTATTTTTTAACGTGTTTGGCAAATTTTTAGTAATAAAAATAAAAGCACTAGTAAAATAAAAAAGAGATCTTTTTTTGAGAAGCTGTAATTTACATCTTTTTTTTAAAAGATCTTTTTTCTTTTAAAAAAAATGTTTTCCATGTAATAAATAAATAAAAAAGTGCTTTTATATTGTTATACCCAAACATAATTGATAGATAAAAAGACCTTTTTACATGAGATATCCAAACATAAAATTACTTTTACTTCTTTATAAGATCTTTTAAAAAAAGATAACTCGAAAAAAGATCTTTTCTTAAAAGTTCACCCAAACAAACCTTATATTTGTTCTTATTATTTTATATTTTACTTTTTTGTTTGAAATTTTTTAATATTGTTCCTTTGTATTTTGGTATTTTAAAAAAAATAATTTAATATATTTATTTTTTGGTCTAATAGTTATTTTTTATAAAAAATATACTAAATTAAATATAAGTTAGTTCTAAATTAAAAAGTTATGCGGATTAGTATAAGTAATACGGTATTTAATTTAATATTATTTGTGCAATAATATAATTCATTGAAAATAAATGATAAATAAAATTAAAAAAATAATTAAAGAAATAGAATGTTTATAATTATTTTAAAATAGATAGTGAAGTAAGTTTTAGGGTATTATTTTATTTGAATTGTTAATAATTATAAGAATAGAAGATCAATAATTATATTAAAAATAGACCCTGAAATAAGTTTGATGATGCTAAATTTATTTGAATTGTTAATATAATCATAAATGGCAACTTTGCACTAGGATATTCTTTTTTTATTAGAGCTAAGACAAGAAAAAATTATGAAACCATTTTTACTTCAACTCAAAAATAAACAAAATATATTGATAACTTTTAATGGATAACAAACTTTGGTCATCGTATTGCTGTCAAGAATGAATATGATACTAAAATATAAAACACTTTTAGATAGATTTTAATAAATACATTTCTCCATATAATTGTTTTTTTTTTTGCTATGATAATAAAAAAAATAATTCAAGAATAGATTTTTTATTTAAATATATTTTAACATAAGAGTAAGAGAATTTAAAAATTTTACTCATAAATAATAAAAAATATCTACAAATTCAACTACTAATGTTATTAAAAAAAATCTTTAATATAGATATTTCAATTTAATTACAACTATATGTTATTACTATTAATGAATAATTATTAAATTTTAAAAATAAGTAAAATTATTACTCATAAATTTTATTATTTTTAATATTGAAAGAGCCACTCGTACATAAAAAAAGGCAGTGGCTCCCTAAATTTTAACTTTTTCTTTTATGTGTAAATTTTGATTTAGTCTCCAACCCTTAAAATTTTAATTTTAGTTTCTTTATATTAAAAAAGTTAAATTTTGGCCCTTCCCAAATTTTATCCTAGCTCCGCCATAATTATCCTAAAAAATCCATATTTACTAATACAGTAATTAAGAGTTGTTACATTTAAAAATTAGTATATTAATACTTATACATTTAAAATAATACATATGTAATAAATAATGAATTTCTTAATATGTTCAACTTCTATAAAATATTATGTTGACTCCTATCTTATAAAATTGAGTATACTAAACGTTTTCCTATCTAACATAATTGTAGAAAGAGTCTTCTCTTTACAATACTTCCATGGAAATTTTTAAGCCCGTTGTATACTGCATTTTCAAGGAAAAGAAAGTTAGCTTTTACTTGGCATTTTCCCTTGCATTATTATTTCCAAGTATGTCACTACACAGCATCTGATCTGTCATGCATATGTGACCAATTTAAACGTACATTGGAATTTCCGAGTAGGATCTAAATTTCTACAAATTACGACAAGAAACAATAAATGAAAGATCGACGGAACGTTTACTTGATCTCTTGTAATGTTCTGCGAAAGGGATAGGAGGAAACTACGAAATTTCTAGCTAGCGTGGTAGAGAGAAAGAGACACATTAATATATTATTTTCTTTAAAAAAAAAAAACCAACAATTGAGCTAAAAAAATGGGAAGGAATTACACTAATTTTTCTTCAAACGAGTAATTATTTTTTGACGAGTACATTTGCATAATATTTTACAAGAAAAATAAATATTTTATCAAACGAAAACTTGCTTAGAAATATAAAAGTGCAAGAAATAAATTATATTTATTTTAATATAATTATATAAAATTATTTTGTCATAATAAAAAATGTTAAATTACTTAAAGATAGGAAAAAATTAATTATATATGCATGTGCACATTATTCTACAAACATTTATATATAACTATTTTTAATTAAATATATCCTAATTGATTACTTATTATAGAAAATATTGATTAACTTTAATAAATGGAAAATTATATATTCTTAATTAGGTTAAGCTAACTTATTATTATGAAATAAGACTTTATGTAATGCTTTTTTTATCATTATTAATTAAAACCTTGGTAGTTAATTTTATCCTTAAAAAATATAACATATTCAAACGATACTGCAATAAAAATTATTTTAGTAGCAATAACGTAATAATTACTAACTTTTTAATCTCTATTTTTATAATAATTATATATTTGTTATTATATTATTATTACATATTATAATGATAATTATATATTTTTTATTATCATTAAAAAAATATTTATCGACAATTATATAATTGTCACAATTTTTTTAGAAACAAAGTATAAAACAGTCAAATACGGACCCAAAAAGAAAATAGAGGTGCCACTTACCCCACAAACATGTTGAAAAAAATAAAATAAAATTATAGATGATGAGTTTTATAATAAAAAAATTATAGTTATTTTGTTAAATTTGATTTTTGGTATAGAAACTAAAAATAAAAAATAAATTAATTCAATAAAAAATAAAGTTATAATTAACTTTTAACACTAGGTAAGCAGTTAATAATTAAATTAAAATTTAATTT
>NW_026264851.1:1976277-1993784 GCF_000817695.3 Arachis duranensis
ACAGATATTTTTAATATAAATAAATATAAAATAAATAACTGTTAAAAGTGATTTTTTTAATAGGGCATGTGAATAACGTGTCACGTGGTGGTATCAGAGTGAAACTTTCACTCTAGTTCTGCTTAGAGATAGCAATGAATAAGGAGAAGTACTTCTCTTTTGCCATCTATTCTCGTTTAAAAAATATCTCCTTTTTTTTTTATCCTCGTAGTAGATCTCTGTTTAATTGTTCTCGTAGAAAAAACAGATACTCATAGGTATTTATCGATATAATTTTCTTAAAGAAATTAAAAAAATAACATATCAATTATAAAATAAATTAATTCAATATAATACAATACAATAAAATACAACATGATCCAACTTAAAAAATAAAAATTCATAACATATCTATTATAAAAAAAAATAGTTAAAGAAAATATAAAAATCTTTCAATATAATAAGATAACATAATTTTTGGTGGTCGAAATGAAATTCAAATTAGAAATAAAAATTAGGATTATTCAATTCATGCAGATAAATTTAATTTATATGCATATAAATTTTGATAATTTACTAATTTCATATTGGCACGCAGGAAAGATACGAAGCAAATCTCTACAAGGCTACCTATACCTTATTTTTATTTTCATTTATTCGTAGGGGTGAGTCTCTAATCCGATAAAAATGTTGCAGATCTTCATTTAGTTAGGTAGCGATTGTATTAAAGTACTGAAATGGAGACTAAAAGATTAGAATTTAATATCATGTTTATTAGTGTAAAAATTGGTACTAAAATTTCAGTTTCTATTTCCAAAATTTTAATATTTTAATACTTTCAAAAAGTGGAGATACAGAAGACTAAAATTTTAAAAAATAGAGACTGAAATTTTAATAACATTTTATATTTAAAATACTCCTATTTCAATTAATGAATTCTAATTTTACCATTTATGTAAATTAAATTAGAATTTCATTCTTATTTCAATTTCTGTCTTTTATTTTACACTAAATACAATACTGAGATTTATTTCAATATCTGTTTTTCAGTCTCAGTCTCTATCTCTCTTTCCAATACTACTTTAGGGATAGCAAAATATTCCCTTAGGTAGCGTTTGTTTTCAGATACTGAGACAGAGACTGAGAGACTGAGACTCAGTATTGTGTTTGTTAGTTCAGAGACTGGTTCTAAAATTTCTGTTTCTGTCTCCAAAATTTCAGTATTTCAGTACCTCCAAAAAGTAGGGACACAGGGAACTGAAATTTTTAGAGATAGAAACTGAAACTTTAATAACATTTTATACCTTAAATACCTTCATTTCAATTAATTAATTCCAATTTTACCCTTTGTGCAAATTAAATTAGAGTTTCATTCTTGTTTCAATTCCTGTCTCCCATTTTGCACCAGACAGAATACTGAGATTTGTTTCAATCCCTGTCTCTCAGTCTCTATCTCTCGGTCTCAGTCTTTCTGTCTCTGTCTCTCCACCAAACGCTACCTTAGGGACAGGGACACGTTGTCCCCCCTTTCAAAAAGCACCCCGTTTCAGACCTTGTATCTGCAACAGGTAACAGGTACCTAATATCCATTTGATACCCATTTTCAAAGATATCTCTGTGGATTTTCTTAAGAAAACAAAAATGAAAATATAAATAGAAAAATCAACCAAATGAACTTCTTATTTCAAAACAATGTAGATTTCATAACAATCTTAAAGAACACAGATCTCTAAACAACGAAACAGGTGCAGCCAGCGACAACAAGGAGCAGATAGCAATGGGAAGATGGTGATGAGCAAAGGACAACGAGTAAATTTGTGGCGCCGACAATTTCACGACGAGCAGGTGGACTGGTGCACGAAAAGGCACTCTGACAATGACGCTATCTAACAGGCTGGCGACAATCTGACAACGATGAGAAGACTAGATATGCTGATGACGATGATGCGACACCACAACAGGCAGTTCGATGACAGGAGAACATAACTCGAGGAAGAAAAAAAAAAGAGGAATATGGAAGGTGAGGTGCATGACCTCGCCGAGAGAGTTTTTAAAGTGAGTAACAGAGGTGGCAATAAAGAGCATGAGAAAATGAGAATGAGGCATTGGGGCAGAAAGCAAAGACTAAGAGCCTACGATGTGAAGGATTTTTTTATAAATAAATAAAATAAATAATTTGTAGCGTTTTGACCAAAATGTATCAGATCTCTTATATCGTTTACACTGTAAATGAGATAAGGCCACATAGGAATAAAGTGTATATTTTGTTTACATTGTAAACGAGATACGTGAATAATTATGATGTTTACACAGTAAACAAGATATGTGAAGACAAATTTTCAACAGCTATAAATGGATGTGCAACCCTTTATATTCTTCACAAATATTTCACTACTTCTTGTCTACCTATTTCTTCCGAAAATAAGCCGTAGTAGATATTTGGTTGTAAGTGTGTATAAAAGTTTGAGTAATCTATGCAAATTAAACTAAATAAAAGGGTAACTCCCTTACCTCATTCCACAGTAACTGATCCAACTCCCGACGCTATCGCAGGACTCTCTGCTCGTGCTGGTCGCTGCTCTACTGTGTCATGCCGATCAACCTGTAGACATTTGCAAGAATAACCACCATTCAATTAATTTGTCATAATATTGTTTTGTGAAAAACGAAGAATAGTAAAACCAAACTAAACAGTTACATCGCGGTCATAGAGTACATGTAAATCTGTTACTCAGGTAGACACCACTTAGGAAACCTCTCGTATATCGAAGATAGCAGCAGAGGAGTGTAGCTTGCGATATCTGTGGTGGAGCAGTGTGCCGCAGAGCATAGAAAATGGTACTTGCATGTTAGCACTCCAGATCCCCAAGACATATATCGGCACCTCTGAAAGTCATCCAATAGTAGGAGTCACTGGAGATGAACCTGATTATTGGAGTTGTCGAACACAAAATTCCTGAGTGGCAACACGTCGCTGAACCTAGCCTCCCTGACCCTCAAGTACAGGATAATGGCGTCTGGTGGTGGGAGTGTGTGAGTCGCTCTCTTGGGAAGAAGTAGACGAGGCATCTAATAAACAATAAAAATACCAAATCAAGAATGCGTAAATCTATAAAGCTATAATAATTTCAACGCAAAATATTCTACTGACAAACGTATATATAACGAATTAATTTGACTTATAAGTAAACTATTTTAACAAATAACTACAAATATTTAAATTTTAAATTTATTTAAATAAAAAATTTACTTAAATAATGAAAATATTTAGTAAAATAATTAATTTAAATATCTATATAATATAATGCAAATGAAAATATTTCGTAAGATAATTAATAACTAAACTAATAAACATCTATTTTATTTAAGTTAAATAAAATTATTTAGTTAAATAGTGAATAATAAAAATCATTTTGCATCTCCTTCCTAAGTTAAATTAAGTGAAAACATTTACTTGAATAACTAACAAGTACACTATCAACTTGATAACTTAGTTTAAGTAACAAAAAATTAAAAAAAATTATTTACTTAAATATTTAGTAAATCGAAACATAAACATTTTGCTACTTAATTAAGTTTATTAAAAATTGTTAACAACCTAAATTAATAACTAAATTAATAAACATATGATTAATAATAATTTAGATTAAAAAAAAACAAACGTTAACAAATATTTAATTAACAAATTTATTTTAAAATATGCATAACATCATATCCTAGCATAGTAGTATTTAAACTATTTTTAACTATATATTAATTTGCTTAATATATATTGCATACTACTTCTATAAAAGTATTCTAAGTATGACAACATATTTATAATTTAATATAAACATAAAATGAAAAACAACACCAACTTCAAAATCGGTTGTTCCTACAATGTGTCAAGTCGCATTCAACCATTCAATCTGTTAATATCTGCACCGTGATTATCAGCGCGTGCCATATTCTTTACGTAATTTGAAAATATGATTAGAAAATGGTAAAAATAGAAGAAAAGGTCAATAAATAAAAGTGAAAAGTTCTTGACCAGGTCCATGGACGATATATCACATTATTTTATATCTTATGTCCTTATCTCATTTACACTGTTAATGAGATAAGAGATCTGACGCATTTTGATCAAAATGCTACAAATGGTTTATTTTAAAAATAAAATATTATTTTATTTATTAAAAAAAATTCGTGATGTGAACGGAGTGATAGTGTGAGAAAAATGACAATAAGGTTTGTGAAATATATTATATATGTATATCAAACATTTTTGTAATTTTTCATTTACATGTATTAAATGAGTATTTTTATTAGGGATGTTTAAATTTAAACCGATTTAAATTAAATTATTAATCCAATTCAATCTAAATCGAAAATTGATTAAAATCTCACTAATTTAAATTTGATTGGAATCTATTTTTTGTAAACCGCTAGATCGGATCGGATTTCAGATCTACTTTTTATAATCTATCCAATCTAATATAAACCGCATATATGTGCTATAATATTATTATTTTATTATTATATTTATAATTATATTCATAACATGTTTAATTTGTTATATATTTTTATATTATTCATGTATTATTATTTAATAATTATTTTTGTTTTCAAAATATAATTTATTTATTTATTTTAATTAACCTATAACTTTATTTCTATTATTATGTTATCGTTGGTTTTTTAAGATATTGTTGAGACTTGTTATATCATTGTTGGTTATTTAAAATTTGATATTAAAACTTATTATATATATTTAATTTTTTTAATTTACAAAACCACAAATTTAATTCAATCCAAATTGCACCATAAATAAAGTTAATATTCAAATTTCAAATCGAATGAGTTTTTGACTCAAAACTGATTCAAACTGCGTCATAAACACCCCTAATTTCTACCTAGTCCTGCACTCCGGCCCATTTATTTAAAGGATACCCATCTTCCGCCTTGTGGGAAAAAAAATTGGCCCTCACACTTATCACTGGTGAATAAATTTTCGCAGATTGTCTGCCCTACTAAAAAAGATTATCATTCTCACAGAAATTATTTTCTTTGTGGATGCACTGGTAGTGTATTGGCTAAATATTGGCCAAGGAGGGAAATTGCCGATGGGTGGAGCTCCGCCTCAACACGCCGGGGGCGTGGTGGCTGAGTAGGAGACCCACGTCCTTTACCACGCCAGGGGCGTGCTGACTCACCACGCAGGGGGCATGGTGCCTGGAGACCTGTGAAGCGCAGCAGAGTTTTGCGCGGAGTTCCAATGCTGCTGCTGCACCACGCGTGGGCGTGTTGCAGGCCTGCCTGCATGCAGGGGACAGCCCCCATCCTGGGAACCAGTGCCAGTGTTGAACCTTCATGTATATATGCACTCTTCGTGCTCTTCTTCTCCCATTTCATCACACACTGAAGCCAAAAAAAGAGAGAAGGAAAGAAAGCAGTGTGTCCGTGCAAGTGTATAGGCACTAGTGAGGAGAGTGTAATGAGTAGTAGTTATACGGTGAAAGAAAAAAATTATTAGTTTAAGAGATTAAAAAAATGGTACGTAATTATATGTCGCCCGAAAAACATATTATCAACTATTTGGATCATCCTATTTATGTAAGTTGGTATATTTTAATTTTTTTCTGTATTTAAAATTTATTTTTTATGTATTTATATTTTTTAATGTATATGTATTTTGTAATGAGAATATTATTTTGTGTATTTTATAAAGATTTTAGTAATATAATAATAATTTTTATGAAATAAACGTTAATAATAATAATAATAATAATAATAATATGTAATTTTTTAATATTTTTTTAACTTTTGTTGTTATGAATATATTCAAGAATAAAAAAATATTTTGAATTTTTTAACATAAATATGCGTATATTAATAAATAAATAATATTATAATAAATTAAATATATAAAATGTATAAAATATATTTAATAAGTAAATATTATAATAAATAAGAAATTTAAATTTTTAATAAATAAATAAATAGATAAGCTATGTTAAATATTTTAATAAATAAGATATTAAAATAAATATGTGAATGTTTATTAAAATATTTATAAGGATTATTATTTAATTAATGTAACATATATCTTTGTTGATACAGCCTAATAGGAATTTGTTGGTGCGTAAACTGGATCTGCCACAGACGTGAAATCCGATGGTGGAGAACTACTTACGCGCCACCGGATTCTACCACGTCTTTAGAATTGGAGTCATAAGAGAATTTCACCCCATGTTAGCTGCTCTGGTTGAAAGGTGGAGGTCTGAGACCCACACCTTTGTATTGTCGATCGGTGAGGTTACATTGACATTAGAGGATGTCGCTCATATATTTGGCCTACCCATTGATGGAGAGCCTGTCAGTGGATGGACAGATAGTAGTAGCGACTTCGTTCAAAGTCAGGGCATAGCGATATTCGGTCGTGAGCCATCAGTCAGTCATAATGCGAAGTCCTATATAAAGCTGGGTTGGGTTCGACGTATTAGAGACGCAGAGCTGTTGGACACTGAGGAGTCCATCAGGCGATACGTCAGATGTCAGATCTTCTATTTGTTAGGGTCGACTTTATTCACGGACAAGTCGATCGCATATGCCCATGCGAAATATCTACCATTGCTTCGCGATTTCGAGCGGATCCATACTTATAGTTGGGGGGTCAGTATGTCTGGCACATCTTTACAGAGCACTATGCCGTGCATCACGATATGATACAAAGGAGATGGATGGCCCTCTGAATCTGTTGTTTGTTTGGGCATGGGAGCGAATGCCGTGTCTTGCTCCCGTACCGAGACAAACGCTTTCACCGGCCGAGATACCAGTTGCCAGCAGGTAATAAGTCTTATTTTAGTTATGTGTTATATTCATGATGCATGTTTGACATATGATGAGTTATTTAAATTTTTTCAATTAACAATGTTTCAGATGGAGTCATTCATAACGGACCACAGCGTGGTCATCGAAGACAGTAAAGACATTCAGGCATGATATAGACTACATGTAGGAGGTAAATAGTTATAGTTCTTCTTATTCGTTTTTTCAACCATTATTGTTAGGGTTCTAATATACCAATAATACTGTGGCAGTTTGAGTGGTGGCCGTATGACGGGTTGATCATCCCCGATGACTTGCATCCTCATCTTGAGGTGTGTGACATATTTGCTCCGTTGTTGTCGTTCGAGTGTGTCGAGTGGCACTGATAAGGAAAAAACAACAACAACGATAGATAAATGGGGTTTTTTTCCTACTAAACCTCTAAGAAACCTGTTGTTAGCAGCCTAGGTCACTGGAAGGGTTTTCCCTACTAGACCTTCAAAGAACCTGTCCTTGACAACCTAGATCAGAAGGATGAAAATTGAACCATTCAATTTTTTCCATGCAACCAGCGAAGCAAATCACTCACCTTACTTAATCACACAATAAAAATGTGCTTAAAAGCAACTGAAATTTATTCATCAGAGTTATTCCAAATTGTCTCACCAAAGGTGTTTAAATAGACCGCTAACAAATTAACTAAAAAATAAGATAACTAATTTAAATCAAATTTGATCTTATTGGATTAGATCAGATTTGATTTAAATTTTAACATTCTAATGATAACACTAAGCAAATCGGAAGTAAATCAAATCTTCCAACAAACTCTAACAGCAAAACAAATTAAAATAAATTATTAAAAAAATTAAAAATAATAATAATTTATGCCTCCCACAGAATTTGAAAAGTATTATTGGGCTTCTTGCTGTCCTGACTTAGCCCAATGGGCCTTATGAATTGTTGTCCTTTCAGCACCACTGTTTTTGAGACGGACTCTTGGTCTTCTTGATGTCCAAGACTGGCATGGCACAATTCTTCTAGAATTCAGATCCTTGAATATGGCAAGATTATCATTCCGTCCCTTAGCTCTAAGATGACGAAAATGTCCTCCTGACCACGTATCAGGCACCCTGCGGATCGAGTGATGCGTCAGTTTGGATATGTACAACCTCCTCCGGGGGTACTAAGGGATATTCCAGTTGACCAGCATTGCATTGTTCTACGCGGAGTGCAGCTTCATGAATGGACAGTTTTGCATGGGCCATGGATAGTGGAGTAGGCCAACAGGCGACACAGCTTACTGCGGGACCTGCACCCCCTTCCGACCTGGGATTTTTTACCAACGGTTGAGTACTGGGATTGGTACATGCACTCTTACGGACATCTTTTCAGATTGACGGGGTACGTTTCTCATCATCAACAGCCACCTGCCCCTCAGCCACCTCAGCATGCAGTGTTTGAGCCGTTTCCTTATTATATACTACAGCCACCGGCCTACAGTCATGGTAGCCATCACACTCAGGGCAGCCACCACTCTCAGCAGTCTCAACACAGCCACCACTCTCAGCAGTCCCAACACAGCCACCACTCTCAGCATCATGATCCCATACTTACCATTTCCTCTGGTCATGATTGGTTTGACTTCTCCAGCGACGGACACGGAGATCAGTAACTACAGCATTGGACCGACGCTGATTTGGGTGGCTAGTCAGATTTTAGTGGTATCCCTTCACCGTCAGTGCCTGCTGATCCACGTAGGGCATCAGAAGATATGGGCCATGGTTTGCGGGGTCGTACTTCCGACCACACGTCAGAGAGTGCGTCATGTGATAATGATTTTGTCCAGCGTCAGCGGGCATACACAGTTGTTGACACATTCAACCCCAGTCCATCCGCTCCAGTAGAGGCAGGCGGGTCGGCCACTCCGACAGAGATAGCTGGGTCGGCCGCTCTGACAGAGGCAGGCGGGTCAGCCGCTCTTACAGAGTCAGGCGGTTCGGGAGCTCCGGGGGTGGATGACTTAGTTCGAGGTCACCCATATGACCTACGGACTGAGCGAAATCCACCTGATAGGTATACTCCATCGCGGTTAGGTCCGGGCATTATGCGTAAGGGACTACACTGGTTCATTGGAAAGAAGTGAGCTTCAGTTTAGGTTTTTTTGATCTTATTTTCAGAATTAACTTAATGTAAATCGTGTTTAATGTTTGTTTTGTTAACTTATGTAATCAGTTAATGACAATATTAAGCGACCATTATAATATCAATGGATAGACTTCAATTGAAAAATACAAACACGTCTAATTTCAAAAGCATGGACTAACAAAATGCAAATTAAAAAATACAAACATGACAATATTAAACTACAAACCAGCACCACTCGATCCAGCACGCTAAGGACACCTACTCCGACTATGACCCTGAGCACCACAGAGACGGCATATCCGAGGACCACGCATGTCGCATGAGTCCATTTCATTCAAGTATCGGGTCAGTTTGGGCCTGCCTTTAGACGTTCGCCTCAGTGCGGGATTAGCGACCAATGTGGGTCCCTCATAAGCAAGCAATGTCTCGGGATCACCTAATGGTGTGAACTCAAACCTGTATACTTTACGAACCTCCGTCATCTTGTACACATCATGCACATACAACTGCCAATCGAGACGCTGGTTAGCACAGCAAGCAATAATATGGCGACATGGTATTCATTCAACCTGAAAGTGCCCACAGTCACACGTCCGTCGCGCAAGATCAACAACTAACACCTTTCCAGTAGTCATTTCGCGAACCTCAAACACCTCATTTCGTCTATCAAAGCGGTGCACAACTATATTCCCAGCCTGTTGCATACTTGCTTCTATCCGCTGTTGCGCAAATGTGGAGTACGTATATCCAGCACGCTTGCGTTCGTGAGTCTCGGCACTCTTCCGCGTAAAAAATTAATTTAACATATAACATGTTGCTCGGACCAGCGCCAACAAATGTAGATTACGCACACCCTTCAACACTGAGTTAATGCACTCGACAAGGTTTGTTGTCATATGGACCCATCGATGTCCCTCGTCGAATACCAATACCCAATGTCTGAGTCCAATGGCATCGCACCACCTGGCATATGCCTCGCCTCGCTCTTCCAACCTCTTATAGTTGATATTATACTCCTCCACCGTTCTTGAATACCCTATGTTGACAACAAGCTTTTGCAAGTGAGGGACTTTGAATTTCCTTAAGAAGTTACTGCCGATGTGTCTTATACAAAACATCTACCATGCTCTTGGAGGTTGCCAGTCGCCATCGAAACAATTTACTGCTGCTCGTATTGACTCATGTCGGTCTGAGATCATACCCACGCCGTCTTTTCTAACAACATACATTTGCAGATTTCTGAGAAAGAAGTGCCACACATCAGCTATCTCCCCTTCCACCAAGGCAAAGGCGTTAGGCACAATGTTCTGGTTCCCATCTTGTGCAACAGCGACTAGAAATGTACCTTTGTATTTTCCGTATAGGTGTGTGTCGTCAACCTGAACCAGGGGCTTGCAATGCCTGAATGTCCTAATGCATGGATTGAAACTCCAAAATACACGATGAAGTATTTTTACACCTTGTGCCTCTTCATTTTCGTTGTACAGTGGTCGTGTTTCTATTTAGACAACTGAACCAGGCATCTTCTGCACCATGACCGAGAGCTACCATGGCAAGGCTTGGTAAGAATCCTCCCAACCACCAAAAATGTTGGCTATGGACTTCTGCTTTGCCAACCAAGCCTTTCGGTAACTGATGGTATAGTTGAATCTTGACTGGACTTCTGCAATTATAGATTTCACCAATGGCCTTATAGCCTCAGTAACTGTATCTGAGTCCAACTTGGAATGATCTTGTGAAATCGTTCCGATCGTGCACGTGTGCCTACCGTTGTATCTTTGTATCTTCCAACAACCTTTTTTCCGTATCAAGCTAGCTCGGATAAGCCAGTCACATCCACGCCTATACATCTTGCATTTTGCATAGAACGTTTGTGGCTCAGACTCATACACCTCATAGTCAACTCCTTTAGCAATAGTGAAACTTCTAATTGCTGCAACGATCGACTTTCTAGAACTGTATTTCATTCCAATCCGGAACTCCCCGTCCTCAGCATCGGCAACGCCTATGTCAACAAAATTAAAAAATAGTAAAAAAATTTAAAGTTAAAATTTAAATACATATCTTTACTAAAATTTTAAGAATATTCAGCTATTTTAATTTTCAGCGATTCGGTTAGACTGGTTTATCGAGTTTGACCGGTTTTTATCTGTTCATTTCCGGTTTGACCGATTCATACCGGTTCGTTTTCTTATTCGGTTTAATTACCGGATCGGACCGGTTTAATATTTGGTTCACCGGTTTTCTGATTGAACCGACGGGTCTGGTCTGGTCCGGTTATGACAACACTGTTTATTGCTCAATCGAACGTATAAACTAACAAAAACTTATTATTTAGTCACCACGTACCTATGTTTGTATATTTCGAAAACTCGGGGGCATGCATGGCCTCGAGATCCAACTCATGCATAAAAGGTGGAACGTCCATCGGTTGACTGCTCGGCGGACGAACCACTACATTCTCTGCTGCTGCCTCAACTCCCACATCACCATCCTCATCTTTGTCGCCGGCCTCATAAGTGGCTTCGAAGTCCTCTTCGCTGTCACTATTCATTCCTTCGTACACTGCACCTCTATCATCATGTATATCTATATAATTCTGAATCGCCACTGCCTCTACAGTTTCAAACTCAACGTACACCTCAATCTGTGGGTGTCACATCTGAGTCTACCGGTGAATTTGAAACATGTTCTGTATACTCGCTTCATCAGTGATCGGCATGGCATCAAATTGTATTAGACCACTAAAAATTACAATCAGATTTCGGTACAGAATTCTGCTCACTCTCATTAACGTACTGTTCTCCATGCTTTTACAGAGGTCGTTCTGCAGCTCCATTCACGTCATCGTGCATGGAACCACAAATGAAAATGGATTCTGGGACACAAACCTCACTCCCTCATGAGTATTATGTATTATCTCACCATTGCTATACACCACCAAGTTTGCGGTGCCCTCCATTGCACTAACAATAGCCTCAAAAAATACTCAAAACACACTCAAATCTTCTTCAGCATGCAAATACTATCGAACTCTGCCTTATATAGAGAGGTGCACTTAACACGTCCCCCACGTGCTGTCTGCCTCAGCCAATCACGCTTTGACACGTGTCAGAACGCCCCCCGCGTGCTCATTCAGCACGTCCCCCACGTGCTGCATACGTGGACCAATGCATGTTCGCCACATCAGCACGCCCCCCACGTGCTGACTCATCACGCCCCCCACGTACTAACTCATCACGCCCCCTGCGTGCTTCCCCGTCTGAGCCATCCAGGTTTTGCCACGTCAACACGCTCCCTGCGTGCTGACTAAGCACACCCCCTGCGTGCTGCCTTGTTGGCACAACCTCATCCAGCCACGTCGCTTCCACGCTTCCCACGTGATTTAGGCAACACGCCCCCTGCGTGTTGCACTACCATCTGACACGTCTACATACCTACAATACACACAGTATACCCATTTTCAGTCAATACACTAAAATTTTTTCCATATCTAAATTAATGAGCTTATTACTGATATTTATTTCAACATTTTTTCCCTCCTCAATTTAACTTGTACATCTTGTGCGGTTTTGTGTATGTTAAAAAAGTTGCTTCGTGGTAATTAAAGTAGAAAATAATAGTTCACAAAAAACAATAATTTTTCTTTTGATAAAAAATCCCTAAAACTTATATAAGGATACTGAAAAAACTAACACACGCATATATTAGCAATCATTAATTCAATTTTTATGAATTGATTGAATTTTTATTTAATAAGCAAATTAAAAACAGCAGTAGGGATTTGATGACAACAAATATGATTACGAAATCTTAATAATCATCCAGCATTAATCTATATCATCAGCAATGCATGTCATCAACACAATAACACACACACATTATGGCATGCACAACAACAATAATTCTTATTACTAAACCTACTATTTCAGTTATTCATGAGGATTTGAAGCCCTTGTTTAAGAACATGAACAAATCTTTGATAATGGACCCTCTTTAACACCAATCCAACCTCAACCCCTCCCTCCACGTGTCCACTTTCAGCAAGAGATATAGCCTTTGATGAATGCACCATTTCAACTTTCTTAGGCCTTCCAAATCCAAAGTCAGTCTCATACACACCCAACTTGTGCGAAGCCATCACATGAAACGCACTATTCCCCAACACAAACAACTTCATGAACAATGCCTTCCAATTTTCCGCACCCCGAAACGGCGAACTCTTCATGTCGTTTATACCCTTTTCTATTACCTTAACCGCATTCACAAAACCCTCTTCTCCTTTAAGTTCCATCCTCTTAAGCTTTGTTTGGCACTGTGTTATGCAATTCCCAAAGTAAGTAATTGGAATTGGATATCCGAGTAGATTGTTATTCCTACAATCAGCTGGAAAATGAAAATGCTCTTCTTTTTCTTCTTCTTCTCCTCCTTCATTGTTATCGTCATGTCTTGTAGTTTTAATTAAACTACTCCATACAAAACCACATATCACCATAAAGGTTGATAGATATTGCGGCGCTTTGTATCCGTTGCTTTTCTTCAATTTGTTCATCGCAAACCTTTTCATTGCTTCAATGCCTTCTCTACCAAACACAATTGTTGTTTTAACATAGTCCTCTTCCAATATTGATTCACCATTTTGACTTTGAGCTACGAGTTTGTCCTTCCATAAAGTCCTCTCGTTAAAATAGTCTTTCAACAAAACGGCCTCGAGCTCATCAGGATCCTTCAATATTTCCCTATCAAAACAGGGTAGTAATGAATAGTGCTTCTTTAAGAGTGTTGAGTCAATAATTTCTTCCAAATTTATTATTCCACAAAGAGAAGACCAAAATTTCATAAAATGGCCACAACACCTATCGTCAATCACGTGACAATAGGTGATGGCGATGCAGAGGCCACGGTTTGGAAAAACCGTGACCTGCAAGGCCACAAGTGGTGACACAATCGTGTCATCACTCTTGTCATATGTGGCCTTGTCCATCAATGTTGGAACCAAGTGATCCAAATCTTTGACACTTTTGGGGTCATTGCTTGAAATATGATCGAAATTCAAAGACGACTCGATGATGGTGAAGGTGACGGTGTCTTCATTGGTACATTGAATGAAGGGCTTGTGGGGTGGTGGAGGACATAGGAGGTTCCCGGCTAGAGGGAAGAAACGTTGTAGAGTAAGAGACAGAGAGAGTTTGAGGGTTGGGAGGGTATTTTGGTAAAAATGGTTGGTGGAAAAAGGGAAGTTATAGAAAAATTGGCGTCTAACGTAAATTGGACCTGTAAAAGGTAGGTCAAGGAATGTAAGGGGGAGGGATTTGATTTTTGGATCATCATTATCATGGTATGCTTTTGGAAGACCAACTTGTGTTTGTTCCACAAGCTTATGCTTGCTATGATGATTTTCCATTTTTCTTTTGGTGCAACTTTGTTAGTTAAAATTGATAGGTGATGATGAGATAGCTATTATTGGAACTTGTGGAAATTAGCAGAGAGGGTGTATGTACTTATATACTGGCTGATCATATCAATTTCCTGTTCAAAATTGAAGCTAAAAAGTTTGTGGAAAGTACACGATTTGCCCCTAAATGGAGAAAAAACATAATGACTCCAAAGTGTTTCAATTGTCGTATGATGTAGCTAGTGTAGTGGATGACTTATTCGAAAATATATGGACTAGATATTAACTTTTATTTAGAGATAGAGAAATAATTATTTAGGTATTTTTTTTATTAGTTTAAATATTTATTTTAAAAAATAGTATCATGATATGACATCAAAATTTTTTATAATTGAAAAGTTTAGAATTCTATCATTGTTGAACCAAAATAAAAAAAAACAACATAAAACAAAAAAAAGAGAAAAAAAAAAACTTATGTCACATTCACGTAAATTCAAAAAAAATCGTGCATAAAAAAATATATTAGAGATATAATTATTTATATATATCTTTTTAACAATTTAAATTTTTTTAAAAAAAATTTCATCACANAATCCAACAATAATATATTTTATATTATATTTTAAAATATTAACAGTTAATTAATATATTTTTTCTTATATTTTAAATATTGATATTAGTTGATGGTCAAAAACAATAAATTCTAATAATTCTATAGTATTTCTCAAAAATATGTGCCGTATAGTTATTGTTATAAAAAGAAGAAAAAATTTGCAATCCCGTTGAATACTCCGATCCATTTTGCTTAGCTTTGTGGAAAATGAAAATCAACTCTTAGCAATTTCCCCTCACTTTCTTTCGAAAACACTATTTGTTTATTTGTGATATGACCGAGTTGTTACTCAGAAATCAATTTTGAAGGAATTATATATATTGTTGAATGTTGACTGTATAACTATATATCCAAGTGTATGCTCTTATTTATTTTTTATAATGGGACATCAGTGTCGCAAGTTATCTTTAATACTGTGCAGCTATGTGTGTACGATAAAAATGTGTCTATCAACATGTGTATCACACTTTTTTTTAATATGAGAATGAATTTTCTCTATTTTTTTTTCAATTGAGGGTATTTTCCAGTTTGATAAGCGAAATTTAAATTTTTGATACTTATTTAAGCAGATGAATAAGTTAATTATTTAACTAATTCAAATTAGTTGACCTAAATCTAACTTTATTTGTATTTTATCAGTGCCCCTTTAAAGCACGTTTGGTAACGATTGCAAAGATCAATTTTATAAGATCAGTTTTTTGTGTTTTTTATTCTTGGCCTCAAACTCAATAATATATTAATTAGGGGGTTCCACTGAAATTAACTATTATCCACGTGAAGTTGCTAGGAAAAGTTATCAAAGGTAACGATATGTAGTAACTGAGTTACGTCATCAAGCTTATCGCTATTGAGGTAACGTATTAAGTAATTAATTTTGAGTTAATATTTAAATTATTCCCTGCATCAATTTAGTCTTCAAAAATTTAATTTATTTAATGTGATCTTTCACTTAACCTTTGTTGTTTATATTGGTCTCTACCTTAATAACATATTGAGATAAATTGACAATTATCATGTTAGACTTTTAAATGATTACAAAATTTTTAAAATTTTAATTTTAATTTCACTTAAAAATTTTAAAAGCTCTTTAACACTACAAGAAATAAGGGATTTACCTACAAAAAAAATTGTAGCTAAACTCTAAGATAACCATAGCAATTATACATTGGCCACGAAAGAATATTTGTGGCTAATCGGAGGATTGCATTTTTAATTTGCCATGATTTTAGCGTTATTAGTCACAATTTTAAACATTGTGGAGACCTTTAAAGAGCCACAATTTGTATATCATTATCTACGCATAATGCCGTGGCTAAATAAGAATAATTAAATCAAAAAATATAATTTTACTACACTTTATCCGTAGCTAATTTGTGCAAGTCGAGTTTTTCAGCCACATTTTTTTGTGTGGCTAATGTTAGGTTACTTAATCACACTATTTTTTCGTGGCTAACTCACTATATTTTTCACATACAATCCAAGACTAATTTGTGCTAATTTACTCTAATTGAACAATTTTATTAAATTAAAATTATATTTATATATATTACATTAATAACAAAAAAAAATTTCATCAATTAAATGTTAAGCATATTTTTGGATAAACTAAACACTTTATCACTGTATTTTAATAACAAAAAATTTTAATTCACATTTAATAACTATTAAAAAATCCAACGTAACAAACGTTAGTTTATTTTAGTATGTTGTTAACGGTTTTAGAACAAAAATACGGCCAAAAACTGAGCGAGTCATGAATATAAAATTAAAAAATCCAATTAAATAAATTAAAATTTTAGAGATCACGTTGAAATGAAAAAGTATACATATAGTAATAGAGAAATGTTAGATTAGAGGGCTACCTGAATTATTGTTATTGTCTTTATTTTTAGTCATTAATCTAATATTTTTAATTTAGTAATTTAATAATATATTAATAATTAATTAATAATTAAAAGATAATAAATTTTAATGAGCTTCAAGCATTTTTCATAATAATATTTACACGTAATGGATATAATATCGAACATGGAAGAATTCTTCGTATTAGAGGAAAATATACGAAAATAAAAAAATAAATATAAAAGAAATAGGAAATAATTAATTTCATAAAAATAAAATTCTAGAGAAGAAATTATACTAGTGACTAATTTTTTACATGATTGATTACATTATTGTTATTTCTGTTTATAATATATTCTATTACTAATGAGAATTATCTAATTAAGTTATTGTGTCTACTTTTCTACTTTATATTACATTATTTTTAAAGACAATCTTACTATTATGGTTGTGAAAAAATTTTCAATGAACATTTTAATTACAATCAATAGGAGAATACTTTATCCTAAAATAATATTTTTATTTTACTTTCAAAAAATAAAAAATTATCACCAAAAATCCATTGATAAAATTTAAGTTCATCAACCCCCCAAAAAGAAAAACTTATTTGATGCATAAATCTTAAGTTGGTTCACTACTAGACATTACTAAATTACCGAGAGAAGCTCCGACAGCTATTTTAGCGACGGAGGTTATCGATGACCAAGCCGTGGAAAAATCTAGAAG
>NW_026264851.1:1993870-1994650 GCF_000817695.3 Arachis duranensis
GATTTTGTTTGCCGAGCCATTGGTAAGTCTTGGCACGACCTTGGCGCCATTGGCTGTGCTAAAAGATAAAAAGTTAAGTGCAGTTAATTTTACATAAAGTTGATAACACATAAGTTTATATATATAACTTAGTCATAGATAAATTTATTTTAAAATACATAATAAAAAATTTACTAAAATAAATATGATACAATTTATATTTATTTTTTATACATAAATACCATTATATATAATTATTTATGATCTCTAAAAAAAATGATAAATAAAAAAGACAAAAAAAATACACAATAGCTTTTATTAATTTTATTTCATCACTCAATTCTTTAAATTAGAAATTGAAATAAAATACGTAAAAAATATAATTTAAACATAAAAAAATTCAATATATGAAGAATTTTGATAAATTAACTTATATGAGATAAAAATGATAAAATTTATAATCAAAATTATAAAAACATAATTAAATAGAAATAGAATAAAAAATAGAAAAGATAGGATACAGTAATAAATAATAACATTTAAAAAAATATTATTTATACACTAAAATCAGCCACCAGCCACCAATACTATTTGTTTTATAGTTTATAAAACAAATCAATGTGCAGAAATAATGCATCATAAAAAAAATATTATTAAATAAAAAAATAATTGATAAAAATAAGATTCTCTTCAAGTATATATGGTTTTTTACTGCGAATAAATTATGAAATATAAAAATAGAAAAAAAATAAAAAATAACTAAAATTATATTTTTTAGTAAATTAAAAAATAGTCACAACC